>NC_056725.1:762978017-763238017 GCF_019279795.1 Protopterus annectens | reverse complement strand
GTACCATGGCCCGGACCTGTTGACAGGTGACAGGTTCCCCTCCGCGCCCACTCCGAGGGGGGGTGAGCCCCATCCCCTGCAGCGGTTCCACCCAAAGGTGGCACAGGGCCCACGGAGGAGGAGGTCCCAGGCTGGGCCCCAGATGTGCTGGTGCCCGGTGCCATGGCCAGCTGAGGTGGAACAGGTGGGTCGCTGGGACCGACCTTCCCATACGAGTTGTGTTGTCACAGGTTTATGACAGATATGGGTTAGTAACAGTCAACAGCATTCAGGATTAGTTATAACAGCATCCATAGGTATTCACATAAACCCAACACACCAGATTTAACACAGTTGCAGAGCAAGCAGAACACATGCATATATGGAACAACAATGGCCATTACAGGAGCATGCAGGCTTCATTGATGGCAACAGGCCACCAATATGGGTGTATTTCCACATGGCACATGCATAGAAACAAATGTGAATATTTATAAACCATTAGGACAGATGCCACAACAAAAGTTTGGAGTGTACACATACCAGTTGAGGAGTGTCATTGGGTTATTATGCACATATGGTAGGTGTGAGAGAGTTCAATTAACAACTAATATATCCTGGTAGTATTCACAACATTCTTAGTTACTGCAATAGTCTTTCCCTTACATGTATTATTACACTACACAATGGCCTTATATTGTACACTGGCATCTTTATAAATTATTATATACGTGACCTGTGCCTTACATACAGACGTGACAGGCTGCAGGCGTTAATGCAACATATGTTGAGAATTGCTGTCATACACTTTGGGTGAGGTGCTAGAATGACAGGTTTATTTCCATATACATTCTCTGACTATGTACACGTTTGACCATCAGTTATGTCATTGACAGCTGCCTAAAATTCTTAGATCATCACACTGGATTTTCAGGGGAACAGGGTACCAAGCTGGTGATATGGGCCATTTATCTGGGCATGCTGGACGGATTGGAATAGTTGCGGGGTATGAATATGCATACAACTTGCAATATGGACATTCTAGCAAATTCTGTACTGTTGTTGGGTGTAAGTATGCATACAGCTTTCTATATGAACATTGTATCAAACTCTGGAAATGTGTTTTTGACTTTTCTACATTGCTGTGTTTTACATACCAGTTGATCTTTTCCCCTACATCATTTTGCTGTTTGGACTTATATTGTATCAAAATCTGTACAGTTGTGGGATATGATTATGCATACACCTTAGTAGCACTCCCAGGTTCAAACCCCTGCTGTGTGTGACAAATTATTATAACTAGCATCACAGTACACTGTGCTATCAGGGAATTGATGCAAAGCTTTTGACTGTTTTCTATCTAAGTCTCCCTAACTTGTACAATATAACTGACCTATTGGCACTTCCAACATTGTTATGCAGGACTTCATGCCTGTTTTATCTGCATACTACGGTGTGGGTGATGCTGCTTAAGATACAACAGTACTATTTATAGTATGGAAAAGATCGCCAACATATGAGAGAAGAGTAAACAGAAGCACTCCGGGGGTTATACCTTTATTCACAGACTATTACGCATTTATTTCTACTGGTACAACACTTTGTAAGACTCTTATATTTATTTGTTATGACAGTACATGCAGAATGATTACTAACCTGCCTCACAATGCAGCCTTTGCAGCCTAGCATCATGGGCTTGCTGGTTTGCAACCTGCTCATTTGCAGCTGTCAGAGAAATGCAGTGATATTTTGCCATATATAGCCATAATATACACAAGCTAGGCAATTATTTACTACTTAGTAGAATGAACTGCCCAGACTCCTGGATCCACTGTTCCAGTACATCCCCCCTCCACCGCTTCAGGTCAGCATGGTGGTGCCTGACCTGCTCACCAGTCCGGTGGATACCTGTGGCACTGGTGAGGTCAGGGGAGAGACTGTCCCAGGCCTCCATTTTATACTGTGAGCCCTGGTATTGGTACTGGCCCTGCAGAAGTCTCTGATCATGGTGTTTTACCAGGAGCCATACCATGATTTTTGACTCCTGGATGCCCCAGCGCTGCACTCTAAATCGAGTGCCTTCACCCACACCAGCCATTCTGCCTGCAGTAGGAAGCTACAACCAGTTATGGGTAGTATTCCCACCTGTGGGGTTTAAATACAGCCATTTTCCCACACTTCCCATTGATTGGCCAGTTTTGAAAAGACTAAGCTATGGGCAGACCTGCTTACATGAGATTGGCACTGCTTAAAGAGGTATACCACTAGGCAGATTGAATTGGCTCCCCTACACATTGCTTACACTTACTGACTTGAGCTGTGCTGCGGTTAGCATTGCTTAATAGTTAATTTGCACTATATTTGCCTTTTGGCAGTGATTTATTCTTCATTTCAGGTTATATATGTGTCTGGTATCCGTGATTCATGTGTACATACACTGTATGGGGACCTGGGGACTTTTACACTTTATTACAATAACACCTCACATCTATGCTTACTGCAGTACTCCAGTTCACATATTTCTGTTCTGTGGCAGGTTATACAACATCACACTCTACATAGATTCAGCTCACATGTTTGATTTGAGTTTCCTGTGGTGGGGATTAGTTTGCTGATACCTCATTTACATGTATTGTTATGATGGCTTAGTGGTTAACTACAGTGACTATAATGCACTAGGTCCTGAGCTTGAGCCTTGTAAAGGCAGTTTATTTTGTTGCTGGGCAGAACATGGACCATTGGATCCAGAGAGATTAAGGCACTTTAAAGCAGTTGTAAGCGGGTTTGCACGACGGTAAGCACTGCTAACCTCCAGTTACAGTTTCTTACACTCAGTTAGCTTCTACTTTCCTTAATCTGTGTAAGCAATGCTTACCCCCGCACAAATGCACTTAGACACACTTACTACTGCTTATTTGTGCTTAAACCTGCTTACTAGTGCCTTATTCATTATGACACTGACACTTCGCATGTGCATTTCATGCAGTACTCCAGTTCACATTTAAATGTTATTGTGTAGTTATACGGCAAAAAAATGTAAAAATATGTTCATATACAGATTTCACATGGAAAATGATACATGCTCCATTGGGACGCAAACCAGCAATGCCTGTTTGTTAGGCAGATGCTCTAACCACAACCCTATAGCAGTGCTACTTCATTTGTGTATATATTCCTTGTTATCCTCTTCAGCCTTTTCAGCTGTTTAACAGTAGCTAAGTGATGGGCAAACCCGCGCACCTATGGTTAACTGTACTCGGGGTTTAAAAAAAATAAATACAAGGGTTTCTTCATTTTATTTCAATGTACTGTTGCTGTTGAACACATGAGGACTGTTGGTGGGGATATGCGGACACCTATGAGCGGTCTCGCTCATTTATTTACACTTTCTTCTGTTCTACTTTGCAGGGGCGTGTTTATTCTGAGAGCTATACTCTCAGACACACCCCCTGCACTCTTTCACTCTCAGTGTAGGATTTGGAGCTCAGGCAGCACGCCTTCATTAATATGCATGGCACGCTGTCATCCTCCTCTTAAACTGCAGCTTGCGTGCAGGACTAGTTTAGTCCTGCACGACAGATTAGTAAATCCGGGGGATTATTTAAGAAAGATAAGCATGCCCATTGTAAATTGAGCATATCTGAATAGAAAAAAGTTCCAGCTGCTAAAGTACCTTTGAGTGACCAGACTTTCTTCTGTTTGTATATGCTGTGAAGGCATATGTCTCAACTGTCTAGATTTTCACAGAATGTCCAGATTTTTGCCTCATATTTTTGGTCTGTTCCTCATAAAATGTGTGTTTTTCCAACAAATCACTGAGGAGTAAAGTCACTAAATAATGACATGCATAGTTTCAGACATTCAGACAATGCACGTTAACACAAATCTTGTTATTCTAGTAGCTTCCTAACTTTATAAGAGTACAATTTACAATCGGTCCCTATTTTGGGGCCTTCGTCCTCCATTATTTAAGGCTTTGTCCACATTTCTTCAGCTAAGAGGTTGAGAGATGCATACGGAAGGAAGAGCAAATACAAGGTAAATCAGGTACATTCTGCAAAACTAAAGAAACATACCTGATTTTCCTTGTATTTTTGCCCTATCTCTCTTGTACTTCTAAACTGTCTGGATTTTATAGAATATAAAAAAAAAAGCAATAGAGATCTTGCTTTCTCCATTGCTTGTTTTCAACAGCACTATGTACTGTGCAAGTGTGGAAACTCAAGTTCCACATGCATGCAAAGTACATCAGCAAATGCAGAAGAACAAGAAAACAACATGGAGGAACACTATGGTGCCAATATACAAAGACATTATTTAAGGAAGGTAAGAAATTTCTTTCTTAAATAATGTCAGTGCATAATAGCAATAACTGACTCATGCGTGTGGGTATATTAGGATTTAACCACACCACTCATCGGTTATTGCTTAATTAATATATTGCTGAATAACTGCACCAAAATGCATCTGCAGAAGCCAAGTGCCTCCATATGTGCATATAGCATATATATATATATATATATATATATATATATATATATATATATATATGTATAGATATATCTAGGTCTATGCCATACAGTCAATGGATCCCTTCAGCGAACTGCTATTCATTGAGATGACAGCTTCATACAGTCCATTCAGCAAATGTTTACATTGCTGAATGTTACCACATTGAAGTACATTAGTTAACCATGTTAATATACCATCAGCGATGTTGGCCAGCTAATGTAATTCGATGTGTAAACATTCACTGAAGGGATCCTTTGCTGTATAACACAGACTCACATACACAGATTTACATGTATGTGTGTATGTATATATCTATATATATATATATATATATATATATATATATATATATATATATATATATATACTCTGAATAGTTTTAAAATCACACAGTACAGAGGAAGCATAGACAGCCAATCAAACATATTGCCTTCCAGAAGGGGTCTTATTTGCCTCTGTCCCTGCCAGAATGTTGGCTACTTCAAGTGCAAGGTACAAGGTGTGAAATCTTCACAGAAAATAATTGTGATGGGTCTATCAAACCCTGAAGTATGAAACTTTTTAAAAAATGTAAAACATCTAATAAATATCACTGTAAATGGAAGAAACATAAAAGCATCTTATAGAAACAGGATTCTCAGTATCCTTTGAAGTAAGCCATACATTCAATGGGGCTAGTAGTATATTACTGACCAAGTTCGATGAGCAGCTGACATAACAGAAAAGGAAATGTAAAGGCAGGTTGAGAGGTACGACTGTGCTAGAAAAGACACAGGCAATCATTAAGGCATTCTTTAATTAGTAGAGAAGGGACTGTAAAAATCACAATAATAACTTTTATGAGCCTCATCTGGAAAAATAGCATGAACTTGTACTATTATAGTTATTCCACCATTTCACCAGTAGATGGTGATCAAGGGTAATGGAAAAAAATCTCGACATGTGGTGGCAAGCTTGGCAAAACAAATTACAATATTCAGAAGCAAGGAGCCATTTATAACATCCTGACTTGTCACATGTCCATTAAACAGAAGCACAGCAAATGCACGTGCTAGTTTTAAAATTAACTTACAACTTAATCTTTGTAAAGATCTGTAAGGTTACTTTTCAATACTTTCAAACTCCAGGGTTTCTAAGTGTACGGATGGGGAATTCAGGAAAGAGAAGCAACAGTTAGAAGTGAGGCACACTATCCAGCAAAAGACGCATTAACTTTAAACCCTAACAAAATGTGTACTCACAAGCTAAGTCCTCAGAGTTTGAATATGCATAAAGAGTTCTAAAAACACAACTTAGAAAATAAGCTTAAAAAGTAACAGTTCCACAACTGGCCATTTGCAGTTACAAAGGGTTACAGTACTGAAGAGAGTGAGCCCAGTGAAAATGAAGAGTTCCTGTTTACAGCACTGAATTCATCAGTCATGGGATAACATTGTAATTTTTTTTCACTAGCTAACTGAGACTAAATGTGAACCAAAACAACCTGTGGAAACTGACCTGCTTTTTACACAAATTAACAAAACACAACAGATTTGAGGGCACAGCACTGTTATTATAAACCAAAATGTTTTCATCTTCTCTACTTCCTTGTATTACAGCAAAAGCTGAAAAGTAGTTCCATATTAGGCTTATTTTGAGAACAGTTAACTTGTATGCGGTTTACTAAGAACTACCCATTGAAATAAGTTTGTTTTTAAAAAATGCTTCCCTTTCACCAAGAAAATATCTTTAAAAGTCACAGCTTGCCCTCTGTTGAACTGTATTAACTAAATTAATCATAAGTTAACATTAACAAATTGTTCATGGCTCACTGTTTATAGACATAGTCTGTCGATGTACCAGTACATACATGGGCAGTGGAAAAAAAGTCATTCGCAACTATCTGCACTTGGAATTGTAAATGATTCCAGCTTTGAATATGTCATCTCTCATGAGCCTAAGATGTCCTCATTTCATTTTCAGAAAAAAAGAAGCTGTGACACATAGATGGGTAGAATATTGCATTGCACTGGGCAAACTGGCATGGGTAGTGGCTAGCACAGGGTGCCAGAGATTCTAATACACAGACAGCATGATTGTTCAATGATCAGAATAGCACATTACAGAGCACAAGCTAGCAGGTGCATACTGATATGTAAATGAGGAACCACGTGTGGATGAGCCACACAGATTATGCAAATCAAGGGACACAAAATAGTGGACTGATTTAGAAATATATAAAATTAGTGATGCTGAATGCCATTATTTCTGGGTGCCGGGATGACAAGAACCTGGTGTAAGAAGAAAAGAGTGAGTAGGGAAGATACTGGGGCAGACACGCATACAACCGTTGTGATGTCAGGTGTAGCTGTAGCACTAGCAAAGCAGTGTGTGTGCGTGTGCGTGCATGTGTGTGTGTGTGTGTGTGTGTGTGTGTGTGTGTGTGTGTGTGTGTGTGTGTGTGTGTGTGTGTGTGTGTGTGTGTGTGTGTGTGTGTGTGTGTGTGTCCACAAAATCGTGCACTAGAACAACCTGAAGTACATGAGGAAAGAGAAACAGTGCCTGAGATACTACAAGCTCACAGATCTACAAACCACTGACAAAGATACTGTAAAAGTACCAAGATGAAGTGTCCCATCTACAAGCAGAATCAAAAGGAATCTATGGCGCTATGCATGGATACAAAGGTATGTGTAACCATAACCATCTTTGCTATAGGGACCTTTCAGCAACCTATGAAAAACACATTAGAAACTGTGCATGTCTCAGCCTCATGAATCCTAAACGTTGCTCAGCATTAAACTGGCACATGTGGTTGGGCATATCTGGTTCTGTTACAATATTCACTACTTCAAGTGTAGTTGGGTTAGATTCTGATTTCCATTTTCTACTAACTGCTTTTTTGGCAGCCACCAGAATTAAAATTAACAAGGCTGTAATATGTCAAGGCAATTCAGACCTTAGGTTCATAGGTTCATAGGTAGATACTAGGCTATCTGGCCTAGGGCATTTATAAGCTTAGCCAGAGTGTATTTGGCTTCCGCCTCCCTATTAGAGTAGCCTACTGTGCCTCTGTAAAGTAGGTCACAGAAGGTACCCTTTTAAGATTAGTTTGCTGTGCCTCTGTGTAGCAGGGACACAGGAGAGATCCCAGGGGTGAATTTGCGATTTCCCATCCACACGTCCAAATTTCGCTTGAAGAGGGTCAGCGAGGAGCTATGTCTAACATGAATTGGGATTCTATTCCAGAGTGAGGGGAGCCTCTGAGAAATTAATCTGTCCCTCCAGCATGTCCTATTTATTTTTGTGCTGAGGTTTAGGTCCCTGGAGCATGTAGCTCTGAGGGACTTGGAGTTTTTGAGGTGGAGCATGCCCATTAATTCTGAATGTAACCTCCCTGACATCACAGATGCACAGGTGAAAGCTGCCCTCTCCAAAGCAGAAAACACAGCATCTATGGGACTGGATGGTGTCCCAGGCTGTGTCTTACATGAGCTCCAAGAAGAACTGAACCCTCACATTAAGTCACTGTTCAGACTTGTATGTCAGGCATAGATCGCCTCTGAGTAGGCGGTAAGCAAGTGAGTAGAGCTAGAGTTTCTTTAGTCAAGCTGCATAGGACATCTGTTTGTAGCCCATGATCCTCTTGGTGAGGTACTTTTGGGGTCTGTCCAGTTGCTGCAGGTGTTGGGTAAGGTACATCCCAAAAGGGGCATTGTATTCAATTATGGGCCTGATGAGTGATGAGTAAAGAGGCACAATGACCTCTCTTGATCTAGATGCGAACCCTTTCGTGATAAGGTGGGCTATATAGAAGGTCTTTCTAACCACTTTGGCAACATGATTATCAAAGGAGAGATTACTATCTACGTTGGTCCCCAAATCTCTAATTACTTCTTCCGTACTTAATGGATTGCCACCTATGTGGTAATTTGTGGGCACCTTGTTTTTCCCAAAGGGGATGACTATGCACTTTTTAGCATTTAGCTTGAGGCCGTGGCTCTGGCACCAAGCATCCGTCTCTGTGAGACCCTTTTGGAGGATGCTTGTGTCAGCTGGAGTTTTGATTATGGCCCCCAGTTTGCAGTCATCTGCGAACTTTGTCAGCCATAATCCCCCCGTGTTAGCCTGAACCTCAGAGAAGTATATACCGAGCAAGAGAGGTCCCAGAACTGAGCCCTGTGGGACACCACTTGTAACTGGTTTGGATTCGGACATGGCACCTGCGATTCTGACCATGTGGGTTCTATCTCTGAGCCAGTTTGCAACCCATCTTGTGATATAGGGGTTGATATTTAAGCTGGTAAGCTTATTTATGATGCCCAAGTGGGGTATTGTGTCAAAGGCTTTTGCTAGGTCCAGGTAGGCTGTGTGGACTACCTTGCCCTCATCTATGGCTTTGGTAACTGTTTCAAAGAAATCAACTAGGTTTAAGAGGCAAGATCTAACCTTAACAAAGCCGAATTGGGTAGGGTCCAGTGTCTGGAGGCTCCCAATGTCTTTGTTTATGAGTTCCATGATAATACACTCCATAGCTTTACAGACCAGACTAGTCAGGCTTATGGGGCGATAGTTTCCGGGGTCCACTGTGGCACCACCTTTGTGGAGTGGGACCACTGTAGCTGTACGCCATTCTTTGGGTACATATCCTGTAGTAAGGCTAAGTCTGAACAGTGACTTAATGTGAGGGTTCAGTTCTTCTTGGAGCTCATGTAAGACACAGCCTGGGACACCATCCGGTCCCATAGATCCTGTGTTTTTTGCTTTGGAGAGGGCAGCTTTCACCTGTGCATCTGTGATGTCAGGGAGGTTACATTCAGTTGGGATAGGCATTTGCTCCTTTGGGGAGTTTGCGCTGAATCTGTCTGCCAGGATGTTGGCTATGTCTGTAGGTTCGGTATATTTTGTACCGTTATGCAGCAATTCAGTGCATATCTGGGAGTTTCCGCCCATGTTCCTGACATAACTAAAGAAGGCCTTGTGATTATCTTTAGTGAATAGGGCAATTTTTCTTTCGAAGCTGGCCTTTGATGATTTTATGAGGGATCGAAGTTTCTTGCTAATACTGATCAGAGATGCCTTCCCTTTTTGGGATTTTGCTCTGTCATGTAGTAGCTTCCTCCTTCTGTTGTATAGTTTATTTATGGCCGGGGTCCACCAGACCAGTCTCCTGTTTTTGGAGGAGTGAGTCTTGGTTTTATTTGGGATAGCATGATCCATGCATTCCTGCAGGTGCTCATAGAATGCATTTGTAAAGGATTCTGCGGATTGGGCTGTATTATCCTCTGGCCCAGGGGCTTTGAAGGATTCCACCTCAGTCTTGAGAAGTGCAAAGTTGGCTTTTGAGAAATTCTTTACAGTGATTTCCTTGGCTGGGGGTGGGGATGGGATATGGATGTCCAGGGAAATTTGTTTATGGTCTGATCTTACCAATGAGGGGTTTACCTCTGGTGTGGAACACAGAGTCTCCATGTTGGTGATGACCAGGTCCAATATGTTGTTCCCTCTTGTGGGAGTGGTGACCAGTTGTTCCATTGCATTAGAGTTTATAAATTCAAGGAACCATTGGGCGAGGGTGTTTGGGCTTGAGTAGTTTTCCCAGTCAATGCTTGGGTAGTTGAAGTCACCCAATAACATAGTGTTTGGAGAGACCTTCATATTCTCCAGTGTTCTCAGGAATGCCAAGTGGGGTTCCTGTAATAGGGAGGGTGTTCTGTAGCAGGCTACAAACTGAAAGGCAGTTTTGCCCGCTGTTAGTTGCACATGGATGGTTTCTGATCCTTCGTGCAGTGCCACTAACCTGGAGGTGTAGGTATCTTTGATGAACATAGATACTCCCCCTCCTTTTGTGCTTCGGTCCGAGTTTTGGGGCCGAATCAAATGGATTGTATCCCAACTCAAAAAATGATTTCCTTACTTACAGTCGTTTATGACTCATGGGAATGTTTAAAGTCTGCCAACTCATTACACTCCCAAAACATATGTTTCCAGTTACCTCTTTCTTCCTTATCACACCTCCAACATTTGCCATCTACCAGAGGAACAATTCTTTGATGTCTTATTGGGGTATAAAAGCATCTATGCAAACACTTCAGGCAAAAATCCTAAATCTTCTAGAATTTGTTGCATATTTGAAAGCCATACATATGTCTTCCCATTGTTTCTTTGTGAATTGCATACCCAATCTCTCTTCCTAATCTCTTCTGATCTCTTCTGATTGATTCCCATAGTTATTGTGCAATATTTTATATGCCCTACTAATTATCCCATTTTTAACAGCAGCTTATTTTCTAGATTCAATTAAAAACTCAGCCAGTGCAGGTCTTTCAATTAGTATTCCCCTACCCTTTCTGTTTACCCATATTCTGATATCAATCCCTGATAGGGAAGGCAATGAGTAGCCTACAATCTAAATGTCTTGTTGGCATCTTTTCATTCTATTATCTTTCCCTCTCTAATTATTTGCTCCCAATACTTTGGTTCTTTTGCCAGCTTCCTCCAGTAAATTCCAGCCCTCTCTTGACTATTCTCTGAACCCCTAATTACAGTCATACCTATCGGCAGAATCTCCTTTCTCCATTCCCGTGTTGACTTAGTTCTTAGTATACTTTCTAGTACTTTCTGAATATAATATTCTGTATGACTCTTGCATTCTCTTTGAGAAATTGAATCCAAAATCCCATTTTTTCCTTATTTCTTGAATTACCCATTTGCATCATCATCATTCCTTCCCACTTTGAATTGTTGCTTTCTGTATGTGTTATGTATAATAGCCTTAACTGTGTAGCTATAAAATAGCTCTTTAAATCAGGTAATCCTAAATCACCTTGTTCTGCTGGGAGGATCAACTTATCCCACTTGACTCTTGCCCTCTTCCCCTCCCAAATAAAATCCTTCAACTCTTTATTAATTACTGTCCGCAAATTCTCCTCTGCTTGATTAAAATATATCTGATCAGTGTATAAAACTAACAGGAATAAAAACATTTTTACTGCTTATATCTTGCAATCCATAGGCAAGAGCTTCCAGGTTCTCACTTTTTGTATCATTTTTTATTTAGGCTCTTTCCACATATCCTTAGCTGCCATAACTGAATCCTTTTTAATCCATACTCCTAAATACTTTCTTTTATTGTGTCCCTATAAATATAGGTATTGAGGATCAATTCATGTGTGGGTACATAGTTTATAGCTATAGCCTTTGTTTTTTCCAAATTAATTTTATATTAATTGTATACCCCCCCCCCAAAAAAAATGGAACTGTCTCAGAATATTCCACAGCACTAAGGTGCCCTTTTCAGGTTCAATCAGATACAAAATAGTATCGTCTGCAAATAAAGCCAACATTTTTTTGAACACCATGCCAATTATATCTCTGAATTTCTGAGCCTCTTATTTTCTTTCCCACTGTTTCTAAATATAATGTAAATAACAAAGAGGAAAAAAGGACACCCCTGACTAGTTCCTCTGTTCAGACACAACTTATTAGAGAGGAACCCTTCAACTTTGAGTTTTGCCTCTGATAAGAGGAACGCACCCACTTTGATTTTTGCCTCTGATCCTCATATATTCTAATTAACCTTATTATTGTATCAGGGAATGCAAATGCTTCCATTGTCCTATTCATGACATCCCAACATACTCTGTCAAATGCTTTCCCTACATCAAGACCCACCAATAACAGCAGTATTTTCTTACATTCTGTTCCCTCTGGATCATCATTATTTTCCCTCCACAAAACCACATATCTATCAATTTTGGCATCATGTTTGCCATTCCTTTAGGCATTAAAAAATAAACACTTTATAATCATGGTTTAGAATTGAAATGGGCCAATATGAAGTTGGATCAGATGGGTCTTTGCCATCTTTAAGTATTACAGACACATCTTTTTTCAAGGATGCTGATGCTTCCCCTCCTTTTAAAATACTGTTAAACATAAACTTCTAGATCTTTATCAGTTTTTTCCATCCTAACTTCCAAACATCCACCAGAATATCATTTAATCCTGGAGACTTTCCCGTAGATTGTTTATACATCACCATTTTTATCTTATCTCCTCCTATCTTAACTGCTAGTTGTTCAGCCTCATATATCTCTAACCTTGGTATATTTAAATCTTTCATAAATATTTCCATTTGTTCTTTTTTCTGATTTCCCCATTTCTCTGCTTTATACAAATGTTCATAAAATTTCTGAAATAACTCTAATACCGCTACAGGATCTCTGGTATTTTTCTTGTTAAAGGCTCCCTAACTTTGAAAACAACTCATTCTACTTTCTGTTGCCTAAGTCATTGTGCCAAATGTTTTTTTTTGCTCTGGAGTTATCAAAAACAGTTGCTTAACAACAATCTTCTAAACTCATGCATATTATCCAGGTACTCCCTTATTATCTCTTTATCACTCTACAATTGTTCCTTCTCTTATTCGGTGAGATTCTACTTATTTTGTAATACTTTAACCTTTGTCAGTCCCTCCAATTTTTATTACTTCTTAACCAGATCTCTTTCTTTTATTTCTACCCTATTTAAAACTCCACTTTCATTTTATTTCATTCACTAGCTAAAATTTCTGGAGTATGTTCTTCCCTAATAACTCCCTGATAATTTCCCCCTACCCATTCCTTAAATTATTTTCTTTTTAACTTGTAAGTGGGGAAGTGCCAGTGTCTTATCTTTACTTCAATTACCCTGCAGTTTTATCTTATTTATTATTGGTGCATGATCTGAGATAGTTACTGGATATGTATCAAGAGTTCTCAATTAAATGGACATGTTCCTGTGAAATATAATTTCTTTCAAGTCTAGCACAATTATTGTACCTTGGGGAATAATACGTAAGTTCTCTCCAAGTTCCTGCTACTAAATTTATGTCTTTCATACCAAACATCTTCATAAATTTCTTCAGAAATGTTTTGTTATATTTTCCGTTCTAAGCCCCCCATATATCCTCATTGCTGCAAATAAAATTCCAATCCCCACCTATAAGTAATATTCCATGATGAAAGCTGATTATTACTCCCAAAATTAGTAAGCTCCAAAATAGTAGTTTTAGGTGGAATATAAATACATGCCAGTGTAATTCTCATCCCTTGCCAGTAGCCCCTTAATACTACAAATCTGCCATTATTATATTGTTTCCTCTTCTATCACTATTGGAGCTGCTCTAGCAATCAGTATAAGTACTCCTCTTTTCCTTTGTCCCTAATGTTCTGCAGAATATCCTGAAGTCCTTTCTTTAACAAATTGACATGCTCAGTGCTTTCCAAATGTGTCTCCTGTAGCATTGCTATGTGTACTCTGCATTTTTTTAATATAATTAAGTATTTTAACTTTTTGTCTAAACCTGTGAGACCATTTCTATTCCAAGATAATATGGAAAATGTCACCATTATGGTAAGAAGTAATTATTCCTACCTATTCATATTTTTTAATGTCTAATTCCAGCTTTTGTGATACATGCCCCCATTAATGTTTGGCAGGTTAATCTTTTATACAGTTTTTTCTTATCATAAACATTGAAAACTGTATCACATTTTACAAGAGATTTTGTTTTGATAAAAACTCTAAAAAAACCCAGACACACCTCCAGAATACTCCCATAAAATAGTAACTTAATACAAACACACATAACTATATACATCTTCAAATAATGAAGTGTACCCCTCCTGAAAGGAACACTTGTGCAAATTAGACAGCTGCTAACACAGGCCCTAGTTA
Organism: Protopterus annectens; assembly: GCF_019279795.1. Lineage (NCBI taxonomy): Eukaryota > Metazoa > Chordata > Ceratodontiformes > Protopteridae > Protopterus > Protopterus annectens. The sequence goes on along the minus strand of NC_056725.1, from coordinate 763,223,827 downwards.
ACTTGAAATTGAGGTTATCCCTGCTAAGAAGGATGTTATTATCTGTGCTTCTACTTACACTAATTGGTGTCTGTTCTTTTTTTATCTTTATTCCCCCTCCCTCACATGTGAAAACTACTTGCATACTTTTAGAAATCATTAACTTGTAGCCTTGAACAAACCAGTGTTCTGTCTTTTATTACACTATCATCAGTTTTTCTCCATGATAAAGTAAGAAAAAAAAAGAAAAATATCCTCTGTTGCAGCATGAAAGACAAGCTGAAACATTTATTGCTAAAGGAAACTTTTCAGTATATTCTGTGTTCTCATATGTCCTTGTTTCCACTTAAAAATTATTAGATTAAACCAAGGGTCTTAATCCAGACATTAATCTATGCAAAGTAAGAGAAAACATATGCCCCAGATTCTCAAAAGCTTGCACGGAGTGCAAGATCAGTGTAAGAGCTCAAGCAGGCAATATGTCTGCCGTGCAATCCAGGAACAGCCTGCAGGGGAGTGCACGAGCGCTCCTGCACTAATCCTGCACGGACTAAGCCCTGGTATGCAAATCACCCCATTTGCAGGAGAAATCTATGCAAATTAGGTGATTTTGCAATCCAGGAAGCTTGCAACAGTCCATGCAAGACTAGTGCTATCTGCAGAAATGTACTCGGTTAGTAACCGAGTACATTTCTGCAAAATCCAAAACGGAGCTGTGACAGCCCTAAATAAAGGCTGCATATCATGTAGTAAGCATGACAATGGCCAAGTATAAGGCCATTGGCATTGCAAACAAAAAAAAAATACAAAAATCAACTTTTATTTTTTTTTAGCCGATCTCGGCTGTTTAAGCGTAGGGCAGCGGCACACAAATGGGATCGGGGGAAAATAATAAAATAAACTTAAAAAAAGCAGTCTAACTAAAATAACTATTCTGCCATGCAAGTCAATGGCAGGCAGAAGACAACCTGGCCAGGGAGTAGTGGTTGCTAAGGGGGGAGGCTCAGTGTGAGACATTTAACTATGCATTAGCAGACAATCCTATGCAAATGAGGGGAAGGATAGTGAATCCCAGTTTTCCCCAGCATGTGAGTCAGGTCCCAACAGTGTAAGAGTAGGAATAGCTTGGTGCAAGCCTAGGAGTTAGGTGACATCATGGGGGGGGGGTGTCAGGCATACTGTAAGCAGACTGGAGCCCTGTGGCTTGGGTTTGTTCCTAACTTAGCACAGCTAAGCTAGGGGGTGCGTCTAAACCTGCTTAGCACTCTTTACAAAGCCTAAGCGGGTGTGTGCGCTGTGCACCGTGTTTTAAAGGAAGATAAAATAAGTTAAACCAGGAAACAGCAGCAGTGTGCACATTTGAGCACTCTGTTTGCACGGCGCGCACACGGGCTTAAACAGGAAGGCAATGGGAAGGGAAAACAGCAGTAGGAAGGTAATCAAGGAGAACTAGCATAGCTGGCAGGTGAAATGTAACAGAATCAGCCAATTACACAGGCAGCAGACCAGCCCAGCCCAGAACACTACTATAAACTAAGCAAACACCTTCCTCTCTGGTTTTTCCCACAATCTACACCACCGGTGTATACAAGTGGGGGAATTTTAACAAACAAACCTACAAAATGAGAAGGGCTGCAGCAGGCAACATAGAACAACATGTACAAGAGGCTGAGGGTGGTGAGGATGTGAATGCTGCCAATCATCCCACAGTGAGGAGACGGAGAAGAGTGTACAGACCCAGGGTAACCTACCAGGGGCTACATGAGCTGGAGATAGTGGAGTGCTATGGGGTGGACAGAGACCTCCTACAGCAAATTTGAGCTGTGCTGGCCACACCTGACACACCAAACTGACCGAGGGGAACCCATCCCAGTGGATACCAAGGTATGTGTAGGCCTAGAAATACTAGCCACAGGTACTTCCCAAAGCTCAACTGGGGATATCATGGGGATCTCACAGGCATCAGCATCCGAAGTATTCCACCAGTTTCTGGATGCCATGTCAGCACATGCCAGTGAGCACGTATATTTCCTCAATACCCGTGAGGTGTTGACCAGCAATATGCGTCTCTTCCACCAAATAGCAGAATACACTGAGGTAGTGGGTGCTATAGACTGCATGCACATATGTATCAAAGCACAACCCAGTGATCAGGGTAGGGCCTACATTAACCACAGGGGTATCCCCTCCATCAACTGCCAGGTCGTATGTGATGCTCAGGGCATTATAATGAATGTGTGTGCTGGCTGCCCTGGAAGCTATGATAATTCCCACATATGGCATCTAACGCAGCTATACCAGAGATTTGCCAATGGGGACATCTCTTACAGTCACCTAGTGGGGGATGCTGGTTACACACTGGAGCCATGGCTGATGACACCCATCAGAAATGCACACACACCTGAACAAGAATGCCATAATGAGGCACACACACAGACCAGACTTATAATAGAGCATGTGTTTGGGATGCTCAGGTCATGGCTCCAGTGTCTGGACACATCCGGTGGAGCCTTGCAGTAATCACCAGCTACATGTACCCAAATTGTTATGGTATGTGCTATGCTACACAATATGATCCTGTGGAAACAGCTGCAGCAGGAACAGCATGGGGGCAGGGCCACACAGCCCCCCACCAATGCCAAGGCCTGCACAGGCACAGAGTGACTCGGAGGAGGAACAATCTGAGCCTGCCCCAGTAGGCAGATGAAGGCGTGCCCAGTATGCCAAGGTTTGGGCAAAGAGACAATGCATAGCACATACACTGACACAGTAGGGACCCAGGGAATGACCTTCTCTCTGACTCACACATACAGTATAAGGGATGCCAAACATGACACTACCTGTATTCAACCATGTATAGGGAGTGTACTATGTGCATCCAACATAGGCATCCCTCCAGCACTATCCGCAAGTCTGGCACACCCTCAAGGTAAGTCAATCAACCTACCAATTGCCAAAGGGAGTAGAATGTGTCGTTACCTGTATTTATGGTATGGATGTGAGCATGCAAGGGAATTGGGTGGCTGAATGTTATGGCAGCAGACAGTAGATACCCATAGTGGCACCATGACATCTGTAACACATACTGGAGTCACCACAGTAGTCAGTACTACACAGGGTGACAAAACCCACTGCAGGAAATGTGCTGAACGACATGTGTGTACATATGACCCACACATGCTAGTCAGGGTGGTTCACATACCCAACAACAGTCTCAGCCAGCAGAACAGGTGTAGACAAACCCAAACAGAGCCTGTGCCATGGCCCCCTGAATGATGGCTATGGTTAACCTCCCCCCCAGGCCTACACAGACAGACTACAGCAGGGCAGGCAGTGGGATGCTAGTTCTGAAGGGTAGAAAGTCAGACAATAGTATGTAGAGCAACCAAAGCCACAATCTATAGTACACTGGTATGCCTCTAGTCAGCATGATAGTTAACAATACAGAATGAAATGGAGTACCTGACATACCAGTACAGTCATAGCAAATGTGTACAAGTGTCACGTGTCCCCCCACATCCTACATAGTAATGCAATAACAGTCAGGTGTGCCCCCCCCAATCCTGTGTAGAACTGCAGAAATTGCCCCCCATGTAGTAATGTAATAACAGTCAGGTGTGCCCCCCATCCTGTGTAGAAACGTAGAAATAGTCAGGTGAGCCCCCCACACCATACATAGGAATGTAATAACAGTAAGGTGTGCCCCCCAACCCTGTGTATAAATGTAGAAATAGACAAGTGTGCCCCCCATGTAGTAATTTAATAACAGTCAAGTGTGCCCCCCCATCCTGTGTAGAAATGTAGAAATAGTCAGCTGAGGCCCCCCATCCTATGCAGAAATGTAGGAAAAGTCAATGCCAAATGCTTGCTGGATACCCCGCAGAAACAGCATGTCACCTGTTGGCGTACAACACCAAGGTCAGCACTGCAGTACAAACTACCTGGACTCGATCCACACATTAAATACAGAAGGCCATACTGGGCATGCTCACACACTTAAACACATGAAGGCCATGTCTGCAAACAACAGTGGACCAGACATATCTGGCAGTTGCATTTATTAGTGCAAATACTCATCAGTATGCACCACGCATGCCTTGCACACACAGTGGATAGGAATACAGACATATATGTAAGGACAATACACTATAATAAGACAATGGTAGATGTACATAGATTTGTGGAAGAGGGTGACGATGACAAGGAGCCATCCAGGCCTGTCCCACCCAGCACACAGCCAAAGGACCCCAAACACATGAGGTTCAGATGTCACTCACTGCAGATACTAGCCACCAGCATCTGTCGGCATTACAGACTATTGGTGCACGTGCCAGCTGTGAAACATGACTGTACAAGGAAGTAGTCATCTAGCAGCTGTATACACATACCTGTGAAATATGACCCTGTGTGTGTCCGCATATGGCATGTCAACCTCTAGATGAATGGTTTATGGCCCATGCACACACACTGCCCTCCCCATAGCCTTACTATGACAAGCCTGCGGTCATCCACTGTGAAATACACCCTTGGGAGAGCTCTATTTCAGTAATTTCCGTGGTGAGTACTATAACTTCATACTGCTGTAGTGTGATAAAATAGGTAGGAGCTCAATTCTGAGACATGGCAACTGTGTGTGTCTGTGTAGAGAGCAATGCTTTTTAGGGTAGTCAAACTCCCTACAATTCAAATGCTCAACTTTGGTAAGGCTGCTGATGTCAAACACCTAGTAATACACCTCTGGGAAGTTGTAGTCCAGTAATCTCTGTAGTGTGTCTTGTAACTGCGTACTGCTGTAGTGTGATAAATTAGTTAGATAGCTGTTCAAATCCCAGACATAGCAAGTGTGTGTGTCTGTCTGTGTATAGAGCAATGCTTTTTAGGGTAGTCACACTCCCTACAATTCACATGCTCATATTTGGCATGGCTGCTGATGTCATCCAGCTAGAAATACACCTCTGGGAAGGATGCAGCCCAGTAATCTCCGTAGTGCATCCTGTAATTGCATACTGCTGTAGTGTGATATAGAACTCTGGTAGGGTTCTGTACCCAATCATGGCAGCTCTGGGTGTTTTGTGTGTGTTTCAATGTCTATGTAGGGAACAATGCATTTTAGGCTAGTCACACTCAGTACATTTCAAATGTCCTACTTTGGCAATCCTGCTGATGTCATTCATTGTGAAATACACCTTTGGGGAAGAAGGTTGCTGGTAGTCCATGTGGTGTGTCCCATAACAGCACCGTGATATGGACCTCTGTTAGGGGTTCTATACCAACACATGTCAGTTGTGGATATTTTGTGTGTGTGTCACTGTCTGTGTAGGGAGCAATGCATTTTAGCCTAGCCACACTCACTACAAGTTGAATGTCCTACTTTGCTAATCCTGCTGATGTCATCCAATGTGATATACACCTTTGGGGAAGAAGTACTCCAGTAATCTCTGTGGTGCGTACTATAACTGTGTAGTGCTGTGGTGTGATAAACTAATTAGGTAGGTATTCTACTCCCAGACATGACAGGTGTGTGCGAGTATGTAATTCATATCGTGTGTGGAGGGGAGTGTGTGATACCTGGGCCCAATGTAGAGTGGGTTTTGCAAATTTCTTATATGGTGGCCCTAGTATATATCACAATGTCCACCATACAGGGATAACAGATGTGAAATAGCTGAGAGGCTGGGATGCAAATCCATACCCATACGTGACATCAAAGCCAGGCAATCACAGTTAGCAACCCCAGTATTACCCAGAGCACACCCTCAACCCATGTTCCACACACACACACACACACACACACACACACACACACACACACACACACACACACACACACACACACACACACATGCACACACATGCCTAGGCAACAGCCAATATGTGGGTAGTACACTGCATATTGGCCACTGATAGTAACTATGGAGTGATTGCAGTGGGCTACAGAGGGCATGGCACCCTGTCCATCTGGTTACTAGGCACGTACATGTAGACAGTGCACATTCTCCATGTTCCCCACTGGACACTTGCAACACCTGTGGTGCCATCATATGTGACCCACAAAGGACATACCAAGCCTGAAAACATGCCCTGTATGGACAGATGCCACTGACACCAGGGAATGCCGTTAGCATACTATCAATGTAGGTGCAGGGTAAACCTGCGGTCCATTACCAGTTCCCGCCACAGGTGGCCATGACTGGCACATCTGATGATAATCTGTGTACACAACATGGGACAGACACCCCAGGTACAGTTCCACATGTCACTGTACATGCATGTGGGAGGTGTGCACATCCCAGACCTCATCCATATCATGGACTAAGGAACACATACATGGCAAGTGATGCACAGCATTGGCCACACACAATAGTCACCCAGGTGACTGGATGGGGGATACAATACCCACCTGTGTGGGCAAATGCAGAAATTACAGCCCTGAGCCACAATGCTGACCATTGTCATGTGGCCTTATGCCAAGGTATACCCATCACCTAGCCTTGTATAGCCACCTGGCACAGTCGGCACCACACACCCGTGCAGAAATGCACCCATGCATGTCAGTACTGGCACAGTGTGTGTTTGTGTGTGTGTTGTATGATGCATATGATCACATCCACACTCACTACAACCCCCATTGGCATACTGAAGCATGCTGTCTGATGTCAGACACCTCCACATACCCTTTGCCCATATCACCTGTGTATGACCCCTGTGGTGCATGTGATACCTGCACAGTAATGTGCTGTGGCAATCTCACTAGTGATGGGTTGTATTCCTGGCCCTGCCAAGTGTGTCAATGTGTGTGCATCCCTGTGAGAATGTGGCTGTGTTGATGCTGACACCTGTACATGCGGACATGCACATGTACTATACCTACTGTATAGCTACCATATCCCTGTTGCAGATGTCATTCACCATCACATATACGTTCTGAGTGCTCCACATCATGTAACCTATGAGGTGCATCCATTAACTGCATAGAAATGTGATAGCACTACATAGTTGTCAGGGGTTTGATACCCTGTGCTGGTAGGTGTGTGACACAAACATGCTTAGGTTTTACTCTCCCACCCCTCCCTGACTTGCTTTTGCCTCTGTCTGCCTCTCTCATGCCCTCTCTGGTGGATGTGGCCACCTACACCTGCTTTGTTTAGGCAGCAACATGTGTATTTTAACTGATGCTCATGATCAGCTGATGGCCTCTGATCAAATTACGGCCCTCCCCTAGCTGATTGCATATGGAACAGCTGTGGTAACATTCCCATAGTCAATTGCATGGAAACACACTCCAATATCTAGGAACATCATGTAGGTGTTGGCCCTTTTCATTCACTGTGAGCAGGAACTAGATCTATTGTTTGGCAAACAGCATCTCAGATGGATTGGGGATTTACCTCTAACAACATACACTGTGGAAACAGGGCAACACACAGGAGGGGGATGTGCCTGACCTGACTACAGACTGTAAGTGCTGCTATACTGCATGCGGAGTAATGTTGGTTTAACAGTGTGTGTGTGGATATGGCTGTCCTACATGTCTTAATACCTGCCATGTCAGTTCTATGTTTATGATGAATCCCCATCTGTAGTGTCATCTGCAGACTGGGCAGTGTGTAGTGCCCTTGGTTTCATGTGTTACCCACAGAGCATGTATCTGTGAACTGCAGAAGGTAGTGTGAGGATTGCAGTCTGTAGATGGTGAAAGCCGTGGCAGTTACTGACTTCATATCCCTCATAGGACATATGATGCAACAAACCCTGTTACAACAGTAAATGTATGAGGTTATCACAGCAACATGTCAATATTGTCACTGTGTATGTGCTTCCAGCCACAACTCTGTCAACCTTTGTACATATGTTGTGCATTAAGAGGTGCATATGTGCTGTACACCATCATTAGTGTCATCATATCTGATAACAAGCCAGTGAGATATCAGACTGGTACACGTTATGTACAGTAGGGGTTATATTTGATGACATAACCTGGGCATTCTGTGGTCGTTTGTACAGTACTGAGGTCTGTGTACCTATGGTGAATCTTGACAGTGTGTGCATTGTTAATATGTACTTTAGCCTGTGTACAGACTGTGTCAGATGTCATTGTTATAGGTCCTGTCCTTTCTGATGTTACATGCTGCTCCACTGTATGTTACCGTATTGGCTTACATGTTTGTAGGGCCATACACACACATGTCCAATAGCACAGACAGCCAGCAAACCAAACCGTGAAGCAGCCCAGTATATGTAGGGTTAGTCTGTGATTGGCACATTTGAGGATGGTGTTGAACAGAAAGTCCATATACTGTAATATTATGCTAGCTTACCATATGTGGCTGTGTTCACATTGGTTATAGTTATGCACTTTCACACAGGTGTATCTTACCATGTGCTGTAACATGCCTGCAGAGCCTGCTATATATGCAGGTACATGTGCATTCCCCCATAGGAGATGTAGGCCAGTGTTGAGCCAGTCTGCCTGTAGCCTGCACAGTGCAATGTTATATGCCTAGCAGCTTAGTGTACTTATACAGTGAGATGTCATGTGCAGATTCTTACCAGATGTACTGCTACCGGGCCTCCCTTGACAGTCATGTATGTCAGACAGAGCAGTGGGATGCTATACAAATGTATGTCAATATTTAGTGGGTAGTATGTGGCCATGGCACCCCTGTACCAGCAGTTATTATGTGTCAGGCCAGACAGGGGTGTGTGAATGCATAACTTATGGTGGCATATGTATACCAGTCGTTATGTGTTATACCTATCTACATGGCTGTTAACATCCATATTGTCAGGCATGGTACACATGTTTTGCACTAAGGGATTCTGTGTATACCTCTGGACTGTACAGAGTGTTGCAGGATGTCCACATATATTGGCCAATATCTCTGCTGCAGTCCACAGGGCCATTACATGCTAGCAGTGGTACTTTACTATGATGTCCTTAGGATGTCTGTCAGTAGCCAATGGCACACATGTGGAAAGCAGATGTGATCTCTCACATACACCATGTCTGTGAAAACAATCCCAATTACAGTAGCAATAGTCTTCTAATATACCTGCTATACATACCTGACATCCCCTTGCACTATGAAGTTGGGACTACAGGGGCTGGGGTAGGACTACACTCAATGTCCAGGACATATGGTGAAAATATATGTACATATAATTATCCAGATATCTATATATATGATTATACATATACATATCGACATATATAGATGGGTATGTATATGTACATAGATATACATATACACACCCAGATATATACATATACAGAGCAATATATGTCTACACATATACAGATAGTGATACATATGCATGTATATGGATATCTACAGATATAGCGACAGTAGGTATATCAGAATAGATATGTATGCACATATAGTTATAGATATCTATATACATATATATATATATATATATATATATATATATATATATATATATATATATATATATACACCAACATAACTAGGCACATCTGTACACATAGGATGTGCATACATATATAGCTATATACACATATATCTATATGTACATATACATAAACCTATACCTATATATATACACATATGTATATATATATATATATATATATATATATATATATATATATATATATATACATATATGTATAGATATGTATACATATGTACATATGAAGAGATGTACAAATGGCCATATATATGTAGCACTATACAGATGTGTATACAGATGGGAACACTTTATAATCTTGAAATTCTGAAATGCCGAATTTCAGAATCCCGAGATCATAAAGCCGAAAATTCTAAATACCGAAACCCCAGAAGCGCGAATTTCAAAATCCCGACGTTCGGAGATGTTGAGGTAGCACTACTGGTGTTGCGGTGTTTGAATGGAAGTTCAGGTAAGTATGTATGTTTAAGGAATAAACTACCTATCTATATTAAACAAAGCTCCTCATTAGCACTTTTCAAGAAAAATCTTGATGATTGGATGGGAAATAGGAAATTCACCCCGGGGATCACCTCTGTAGCTCTGCTCGACAGTGGCACAGGAAAATAATTTTCTTGGGTGTCAAAAGCCAGGGTACCTTTTTGGCTGGGCTTATATAGGCCCCAGGACCAATAGCCTAGTACCTACCTATGAACCTATGTACCTATAAGAGTGTTGGTTAGGGGCTTTAGTGTGTGTCAGTGTGTGTTGTGACTGTGATATGTGTGTGCAAGGGGACTGTAGGTGTGTGGTGGTGTTTTCATGTGTTTGTCTGTGTAGTGCGACCCTGGAGTTAGTTGTTTGTGGGGGAAAGGTGTATGTTTGTGCATGTGTGTGGCATCTAGTTAGTGTAGGATTCTCGATTTCAAAATTCACACTTTTTGGGATTTCGGTATTTAGAGCTTTCAGCTTTATGGTCTCGAAATTCTGAGATTTGGTATTTCAGGATTTCGGGATTATAAAGTGAATCCATGCAGACATATGTATGAGTATACATGGTATGTACATGTAGACATCTATACACCTATGATATGTATACATGACATTGCTAGGTAGGGGGTCAAGTCCCAGTGTTGGCAAGTAACAGTGTGTGTGTATGTGGATGGGTCTACATCAGGTTGCAGGGTATACACATCTCAGTGGGCCACCTGTCCATGTGGCACAGGCAATACCCTGTATAGTAACCTGTGAAATGTGTTAGACTGTACCCCAGATATGTCACTGCCATAGTGTCAGCACAGTGACATACCTGTTGTGCAATATGACTGCAGACCATCCTCGTGCTGACACATGTACACCTACAACACACATGGATAACATTTTAGAGACCACAACCAAGCAGTGTTACTAACAGCTGGAAGGCATCATTGCTGGATGACTACACTACCTGCCAAATATGCCTCGCACTCTACTCCCTACAACATGTTACACAGCAGGATTGTGGTATACTGGTGTACAGTCACCATGTGCATCACAACCATATCAGCCTGTCCCTGCATCAATGGTATGGATGACAGGGATGGGGCACAGGTATCATCATATGCACAGGGCATCCTCGTGCTGACACATGTACACCTACAACACAATTGCATATAATTTTAGAGACCACAACCAAGCAGTGTTACTAACAGCTATAAGGCATCATTCCTGGATGGCTACACTACCTGCCAAATATGCCTCACACTCTACTCCCTACAACATGTTACACTGCAGGGCTGTTGTACACTGGTGTACAGTCACCATGTGCATCAGAACCATATCAGCCTGTCCCTGCATCGATGGTATGGATGACAGGGATGGGGCACAGGTATCATCATATGCACAGGGTGTGGTGTTGGCTTACCAGAGGCCGAGGGTGGGCCATACATTTGACACCATGTGTGTGGGTGAGGGGTGTACTCTGGAGAGCTGGCTGAGGTGATGTGATGTGTTAAGGTATGAGATTGCCCTAGGTGTGTTTGCATAGTGTGTAGGCATGCATGCACAGAGTTCTGACATGCGGCTGCCCGACACAGGTGTTTAGGGACAGCTGCATACAATGCCTGGCATGGTGTGCAGTTCACTGCCTCCAGCCACAGACACTTGGACTGTGCCTGCCAGGCATGTCCAGGTACAGGTGTTGAAGTGCTATTCTCACCTGCTGATGACATTTGTCTGCTGGTACCAGGTCCCTCCTGGGACTGGCCAGGACCATGTGCACATGGCCTGCTGTGGTGAGGTGTGGACAGCACATCCCCTGCACTGCCAGAGCTGCTACTGCTACTACAGGAGCCCTTTGGTGTCCTAGCATGCCCACGTTGACTGACAGCTGTTGGTGTTGCTGGCCCACATCCACATAGGCGTCCCTGCATCCCCACCACATGTTGAATCACGGACACACCACAGCTGATGAGGGCCATCATCTCATCATGCCATCTATCTGCTTGCTCGGTAGAAGCACAGATGGCACCCGACAGTTCACGGAGGTTGTCACTTACAGATGCGAGAGCAGCCCTCTGCAGCCTAAGGCCCTGTCTGGTGCAATGCTCAATACATGCCTGCACCACCATTACAGCCTGAAACATGCTTCTGCTGGTTGCAGCTATGTCGTCTATGCCAGGGGCATGATGTCCAGCAGCCCTACCATGAACACCCTGGGACATCTGCCTATGTGGCAGCCTGCCAGACATCTGGCTATGCCCGCTGCAACTGGATACAGTAGGCATGGTTACCACACTTTCCTGTGCACTGCCACTGAACGCCAGCTGTCACCCTGCTATGGCCACTGATGATGGGGTGTGTATAGGCACTGTAACTGTGTGCATGCGTGGGGTGGCTAACAGGGGGATGTCAAATAGTGGCACAGTGTCAGCCCCTGACAACCCCACCTGTGCCTCAACATTATTATCATCATCATCACTGGTGTCTGTATGGACACCTACATCAGATTGGGTGCAGGAGGAACCCTGGCCCACCTCACCACCTGTGGGGGAAAACAATGCATGCACTTTAAAACCTGTACAGCATTGCCTAACAGTACACACACACACACACACACACACACACACACACACACACACACACACACACACACACACATCTCCATAATACCTACCTGTCCATGGCTTTACAGACAGTCCCACATATATGTCCATGTGTTACCCCATCCTGCATCAAACTTGTTAACATACACACATTGATACCACTCCTTAACATCACAGTACTCTAAATGCCCACACAAGCGGCCACAATACAAGGCCTGTTCCTTCTTTACTTGCCTGACCTGTGTGTAGTGGATTTACATGGCTTCAATGCTGTCATTCGGTATGCACCCTCTGTATGGCCGGAATGATGTGCATGGCCCCTATATGTGTGGGCTACTATGTTGTATCCATAATAGCTCCCACTGGTGTGTCATGTGTATGTAATGCTCAGTACATGCCAGATATGCTGCTCTGTCGGCCCATCATGTGTCAGCTGTAATATTTGGAAGCACTCCCTGGTGTTGACTATTACTTCCCCAATGCATCTGCAGAACTACATACATGGATTGTAGGTGACCTCTCTGCTGACTGCAATATTAAGTGTGTACCTGGAGTCTACCTTCCCACTGGATGCCTGTTCCATGCTACAGACCATATTATACTATTTGCTGTCCTGTGATTGCATGACAGGTATTCCTGGTGTGTAATGTGGCAGTCCATGTATTGCATGGTCCCAAAGAGAGGGTACAGCCGTATGAACACCCCACAATCACATATGTGCATACATGGCCACACACACAAACACACACATGCACACACGCATCATACATGCATCTACCTCCACCACTTCACCAGAGTGACCCTGCAGGCAAACTACCTAACCACCAGAATGCACACACACACACACACACACACATACAGGTGAGGTTGCACAATGATCGCACACACATTCCTCCTATTACCCATCTGTCAACATGCAGAACATATGGTATAGAACAGCATGCAGTTCAGCTACAGTCAATCCATGCTAGCAACAGTATACATGTGTATGTTGCATATGCTGTGACTAGGTGATGCCCTTTCCTCTGGATACCACTGCACCCATGTACACAGTATTGCTGTGCACCTGTTCTGCACCCTGCCATGTACTGTGCACCACAACTCACAGGTGTACAACCCATTGCAGAATGTATAGTACTGTGTCATTTATGTCAGCTGTACCTCTCACAGCCCCTATGTGCTTCAGCAACACATACCTGGGATGATATGTGGACTGTTGTCATTGGTGAATGCCTTATGCCTGATTTATAGCTGTCAACATCAACAGACCATGTATGACCACTGCTGAAATGCTTGCACTGACAACCATCAGAGCATACAGTGGCTATGGGGGGGTGTACACACCTTTATTGATTTTACACACACATCCTTGATCTGCCATGGGACCACAGCACTGCATATCTTACCAGTACACAAGCCCGGTATGTAACATATGTCCTATACTTTCACATGCAGTGTCTACAGATTGTGTTAGGTGTGCGGCTGCTGACCGCAATGCATACACACTATGTGGGCATATTTGTGCACACCCTTATCATGATGGTTTATCACACCTCTTGTTGTGTGTACTACAGCAGTCACTGCTCATGGCAGGGGTATACCAACGTGGGCCTTCAGCAATTGCCAGTGTATGTTCAGTCTACCCTACACATGTCCCCCTATTCTGCATGACTGCAAGGTCTACTCATGTGCACATCCCATGGTGTTCACACAATGCCATCACTATTGCAGTGTAGGCAGGGTTATGGCTGTCACAGTTCCTGAACCTGACCATATGCAGACAGAGCCATTCCTACCATCCTTAGGATCCCTGCTGCAGTGCACTGGTGTGTCATGCGGAGACCCCCCCTCCCTCAGCTTTTATGCAGATGCATGACAGGTAAGCCCTACACATTTGTGTCACCTTGCAGTGTCCCATACACTGAACACCACATGTTGCAGCCTAGACCCAGCTGATAATGTGGACTACTGTAATGCCTTAATGCCTTATGACATAGTGTATCTCTGCAGCAGTTGGCATTGTCCTACAGGTATATACACTGGTGTTGCACTGTATATAGGTGTTGTTCAGAACATGTCACTGCTGTAGGCCATGTCTACAAACAGGATGTTACTCCCTCTGGACACATTCCACAATGACAGGATGTTAGTTTTCATGCAGTTGTGTGACATACACTTTGAATACCCCATCATGGTCACCCCTGTGAGACCGTGCATTTCACAGCAAAAATACATGCACATGTACAGCATGCATTCAGGGTAGGTGTGTTAGATGCATGCATGGAATATACCATCACCATTACATGTCCAATGTGTTGGCATGCATCTGCATAAGACATACTCACCAGCTACAGGCTGCTGCCTTGTTGTTACCCCAGAGAAACCTACATAAGAGGGTGAGAGATGCAATGTCAATGGCCACACCTGTGGCACTGCTACAGGCTGTGTGCAGTACTACCATACATTGATGGTAAAGTCCCACAATACTACCACATCTGGATACCTGTTTATCACTACAATGCAGCAACACAATATATCTATGACATGTCAGATATGCATGATCTACCTATACCATTGCGGATTTTTACACAACAGTGGTCTACTGATGTGCCCTGTGTCCTTACCCACATGCTCCTCTGCTAGTGTGTGGGTGACACCCACCTCCATGAAAGGGTCCAGTGGTTGTGAGTGTTCCGGATGGGCAGGTGCCATGAGGCTGGCCAGGAGCTCCTCCACACGTGTCAGGAGGGGATGGATGGCATGGCCCCCTGACTGCGGCAGCACGCCGACAGGCATTGCGAAGCAGGTTACTGCAATGATGCCAATTCTGCTCATAACTGCGGTTATGCAGGCCAACATTACTGACCCAGTGAACTACATCGTTCCACAGGGCAGTCTGCTCCAGCTGGTCATGGGCTGTCCTGCCAAAAAGAACCTGGTAGTGCTGTACCAGGTGGTTGATGATGACCTCATTTTCATCTGCTGAATACACAGGTAACCTGCTGTGTGACATCTTGTCTGAAAGACATGAAGATGGAAACAGGCCTGAGCAACTCATATGACAAGGTTACCACAGTTCATAATACACATCTCTGTCACCTCCCCACCATATCAGCTTCAACAGACTGCACACACAACTCATTAGTTATGGCTACAGCTTAACTACCATTTGGAAAGATTGCGTATTGTACCACACCTTCTGCTATGTGATTGTAGCCATGTCCCCTGTGTGGACACTAACATTGTTGGCCTGTTACAGACTATTTACTTGCATGCCATTGTCAGGGCCACTATGGTTACATATATGCCAGTGGTATGGCGTCTCTGAGATTGCTGCAAATCTGACAGTCTGTGTTATCGGAGGGATCTATGCATGTTGTTGGACATGTACCAGGATTGTGTAGACTATTACTACCAACAAATGTCCTATAACAGTGACACAATAATATGTATATGTTCTATTAGCCAGCTGAGCCGCCTCTCCACACCCATCTGACCAGGATACCTGGCCACATCACATGTGTGTGCCAACCTGGAGCCTCCTAGTGTACTGTTACAGCAATACCATCAGGTGGAACCACCCAGGGGATGTTGCCCTCCCCCCCAGGGCACACACCAACATGTTCCTGTCCCCTGAGCTCAGGTCTAGGGTCTGTTCCATACCGGGCTCCACAGACATATGAGGGATGTGCTACATCAGTCTGAGGCACCCAGTACACATTCACACAGCCAACATGCTCATCCTGCTCAGCCTCCAGACTAGGCACTTTTAGGACGTGGACTGCTGTTGTGAGTGGCAGTTGGTAGGAACCTTGTTCCCATTGTGCCCATATTGGGGACCATGGGGTGTCCACATCACAGACCACACACACACACACACACACACACACACACACAGACACACCATCCATGGTGTTTACCCACCACATGTGTCACATACCACCCCTGTAGACTGCCCTCTATATCTACCAATCCTGACCACCTTCACATGTGTATCTGCCATACTTCCCCATATTCCCATTTCTAACTTCACAGAAGGGGCAATGTGGTGCTAAGAAGGAACTAACATGTGACATACCCATCCATGGTGCACACACTGCCAGCTGTATATATCTGTGTGCTGTTGCCTCACACATAGCACACATCACTGTGTTAGATATATAGGGGACATGTCTTTACATACATATATGTTTGCATGTATGTTTGTACATATGTAGACATGTGCATATAGGTATATATCTATATATGTGTAGATATATGTGACTTCATATATATGTGCACATCTATATGTCTATACATGGGTATATGTATGTTTCTGGACATACATACTGATATACATTTATCCTTATATATAATATATGTGACATATGTACACATATGCATACCTATATGTGGGGTACATTCAGACATCAGCTCCACAATCTCACAACACCTTCCTGCACAGCTGCACTGTTCTGCCTTGCTACAACACAGACAGGTGCCACATATGGTCACAGCCTGACATTAGTGGGGTATATGTGGGACCTGTTTGCAGGTAACCCTATTACATACCTATGGCATTCCAGCATGCTACATTACAGATTCACCTGAGTATCCTGCCAGTGGTGGTCTGTGGCTCCCCCATGTCCATCATAATGGCATTACTTCCACCACCAGCTATTGTCCACATAATTATACATACTTCCCATTACACAACACACACTATGATGGCTTACATCTTGTCTGTCAGTGCTGACCTGCACAGTTAACAGCTATGACCCATTACGCACAGAGATAAACACTATTGTCCATAGCAGTTGTTCAGTTGAACATCATCACAACAACACCTGATGGCACATATAACTCATTCCACATCATCTATCACATTATGATGGACCAGGTACTACATTCTAATACATGTACATGTACTTCGCATATCTCTCCCCCCCCTCTCTCTCTCTCCAGTGAATGGATTGAAGTAGGTGATGCACTTGATAGGTGATGGCCTCTGCACCACTCAGTGTCCTACACTTGCTATCTGCATGCAGCTTGCTGTGTAGTACTTCCAATTACCACTGCCATGGCAACCACCTACTAGAAATCCCTACATCATGTGGGCATGGTCCCTTTACCTTTCCTGTGTGATGGACATCCTTCCTGGGTGTGGGCATCAGTTTTAGAGACAGCAGGTAGCAATACCTCTTCCAGGGGAACCGGCACACTCAAGCCAGCTACATATTTGTAGGAGGTTCCAGAACTACAGACAGAGTGTGAGTAGAGTTGTGTTATGGTTTGTATAGTATTGGTGTTACAGGGTGTGTGTGTACATACTAGCTTACCTTGGAAAGCAGTCTGTCTGCATAGCTCTCAACTGTGGGCCTATCCTACTGGTGGCCAGAGGTGTGCCTGTCATGTTTTGTCTGTCCACCACACAGGTCCTGTGTCAGATATTTCACTGGCAGTGTGTGTGTAGAGTGCTATCAGTACATGGCTACATCCATTTATGTTTCTAAACTCAATTCCCTGGCTAAGGGTATGTTGCAGACTATCCTGTAACACCAGCGACTTGCTTAGTGTATGGCAACAGTTTTCTACATATGGGTTTGTGTTCCAGCCTCTGTCCTCCACCTACATACCAAGCTTTGCACATATGACATGCTGTCAGGGGTTGCTCTGTAGTGGGCTGTGTGTCTATCACACTGCAATTGCTGCCATCAGTCCACTGCTGTTGTATTCCCCCACACATACGGTGGGGCTGGGGCCATATATGTGTGGGCTTCACCTACACAATGCATGTATGCCCTTATGCACTCCAGAGGCCAGTGTGTGTAACAGTGGTATATGGCCCTGTATTATTGAGTCTGGGGGGGGTGCACCAGAAATGACCTAGGCTGTTACAAAATGTGGGGGCATCAGGGGTGAGCTGCCTTAAGGTATCTGTATATTCAGTACCGTATACTTCACCTATATTTACATTACTCACATAAATTGGGTTAATGCAAGCCTACTACCTCCTGCCATACAGACTGTTCTGTTTGTCGGTGTGCTTGTGATGGTATGAGTAATGCCTTGTTATGTAACAGTTACATCCCATTTGGTCAACTGACATCTTTACCACCTAGTGATTTTGTACAGAGTGTAGATAGAGGCTGCTGAACTATACACCTGCATTACATACTGTTGATTGTTTAGTATCCTGCGGCCCAGTCTGTCTTTACTATTGTACAATTTGAAGGGCTTGGCCTGGACAGCAATAGTTGTGAACCTTTCCAGACTACTGTATTAGTATAACTGTTTCACAGTTGCATTACTCTGTTTATATGGATGTCAGTGTCTGAACAGCTACATGACATGGCATATAGAACTGTAATAGTACACAAATAAATGTTTTCCATCTCTGCAAACGTGTGTGTGGTGTTTTTTTCTATGACCTCTCTGTGGGTGTATGTTGCAGGCAACAATTGTAATTTGTATGGGTGGCCCATACAGTGTCCAGTTGTTCAGGTGTGAACTGTAGGCATAGTGGCTGTTCCATATTGTGTGCACCTTCTACATATGTATCTTACTGTACATATCTCTGCGTGTGTATGTGTAGTCACATGCATATATTGCATATATATATATATATATATATATATATATATATATATATATATATATATATATATATATATATATATATATATATATATATATATATATATATGTGTGTGTGTGTGTGTGTATATATATATATATGTATATATATATATATATATATATATATATATATATATATATATATATATGTGTGTGTGTATATCTGTATCGGCATATATGTGTCTGTGTATATGTATCCTGGGGATGTTGATAGCTTCCACGTGTTACATTTGCTGTAGGAGCCAGACTGTACTGCATGACATGTTACCAATACCAGCCTGACATCATACAGGTGGTTTGTAGTACTGTTAACATCTTGTGCCCATGTCATGTCAGGTCCTGGTTATGGGATCTGTAACACTTAGTAGTGTATTGCAGGGCAGATGTCTTTGGCTGTGGGGGGGTATGCCTATTCGTGCATGACGTATATTGTTTTGGGCGTCTCAACTCCATTAACGGTGCATGTGGACATATTTGTTTTTGTTACTCTACCATTGCTATCTACAGATGTGTGGTCATATATACCTATATAGATACATATATCTGTTTACATATATATATATATATATATATATATATATATATATATATATATATGACTATGTCCATATATACCTACATAGATATATATCTATGTACATATATGTAACTTGCTGTGTATATGTAGACATATAGGTGTAGACATATATGTCGATGTAGTCATTTGCATGTATATATGTTCATATATATATATATATATATATATATATATATATATATATATATATAATTCAAAATATTGCACTCATACATGCTCCATGTAAGCTTAGGAGTTCGGGAAGCCCACCTTATTAGTATGCATGGTGCGCTGCCATCCTGCTCTTAAACGAGCACTTCTGTGCAGGACTGAGCTAGTCCTGCACAGAAGTTTAGTAAATCCGGGAGATAATCTCTACATATATTATTATCTGTGTACTTTTATACCCCATTTTCTACCTCAACAACCCAAAAATACAATCTACTAACCTAAACTTGCTTTTGTCTAGCTTTTTTTCTCTTTTTGCACTATAATGCCTACATTAATTAATACCAAAACAGAAGAAAGAAAGAAAGAAAGAAAGAAAGAAAGAAAGGAGGAAGAAAAAATAGCCATCTGTATACTTTAATAATTTTATCACATACAAAAAACAACTAAAAATAATTTACTATAAAATATGTAATACATATATTGTAAAAAGTTTCATACAAATACTGTTAAGAACATACATTGCTTTACTTACAGTTAACATTTTCTTTCCTCCTCCCCACCCCTCAGAGTCCTTCGAAACATTAGTGACGTAAAATAAGGCAAATGCCTTTCAATTACTCACAAGTTTAACAAATTGAACAAAAGTCTGCTCTTTCTACCTTATACAGCCATATTTCACAACTCTGATTGATGGTTTATAGTCTCATATTTATTCACTAACTTCCGTGTTGCTGGTCTTCTTCCTGTTCATTTCCATCTCCCAGCTCCAGTTTCTCATTCAATTCCAATGTGCTCCTGATTCTTCTAGTCAACTCCTGTACTTTTCTCTGCCTGTCCAGCATTTTCCTTTGGAACAGTGGAAAAGGTTTCACAGGCAAGGTCTCTCTGTGTGCTTTATAATCAGAAGAATGAGAAGCAGAGTACCTGTCTGCTTGATGGCGCATTTTTTTGTTGGACAAACCTTTGCATTTCCTCCTTAGTCTGTTCCATATCAAAAAAATGACTTTGATCCTCCAGGAAAAAAATATTCTGAAGACAGCTGGATACAGCAGCTTGAATCCCATACCTACCTCTTGACATTCCCTCATTACTAGAATAAATGTGTTTCTTTTCTGCCTGTTGTTCAGTGATTAATCATTTTCCACAAACAACTCTATTGTCTCCAACTTTTAACACTTTGCCCCTTGTCATGATCAACTAGTTCTGTTGGTAGGCTTGCAACTTTACAAATAAAGGTCTTGGCTGTTTTCTCATGGCCATATTTGGAGATACACAATATGTGCAGTCCAGTTGTGGAATACCAGTCCAGGCTACACCCTCTGCACTACCTTAGTAATGGGTGCTAACCCTAACTCTGGTCCTTCCTTCAGCCCTAACCCTACACCTTACCTTTATGGAAAACCTTCCTGTAACATTGCCACTACACAAGACACATTCAGACACACATACATTACAAACCCATACAAATAACACTATATCTATCCCCTAACCTTCCCTGACCCTAACCCTAAAATATACAAACCAGCACACAAACACACAACACCTATCCGTTACTCATTCCTAACCCTAATCCTAACGCATACACATGCACAGACACCCCTCCAACCCCACTTATCTGTCTCAACATTACACATCATTGACACTTTCCCCCCATTCAGCTATCCATACCATCAACATTAAACCACTCCCACTGCTTTTGTCAAAGAAACAGCATTTAACCAAATGCGGGGGTACCATAATATATATATATATATATATATATATATATATATATATGTGTGTGTGTGTGTGTGTGTGTGTTTTGTCCCGTACCAGCCTTTCTCTTGTAGCTGCATATTGCATATGATTAACTCCATTTCTTCCTGTTATACCTCGATTACAACACCTTATGTTATTACATGACTGAGACGTTGTCTCTTCCATGCAGGATTTACCTTATCGGCCTTAAAGTAGATGGTAGTTTGTGAGTGTGAAGTGGGGAGTGAAAGCAAACAGGGAGGTATATATAGAGTTAGAGTCAGATGATGGTGAGCCAGCCTCAGTGTCTGGCCTTGGATTTTTATAATTTTCTGCCCTCCTCACCTTTCCCTCTGGAGCTTGCAAGTTCATATCCCTGCAGTGCTGAGCTTGAAGCCATAATGAGCATTCCTTTCCATCTACACCCCCAACTAGTAGAATGTGCACTTCTTGGCAGCCTGTGGTTTCTTGCTCCCTTGGCTTGAATCTGCCTGTCAGGTGATGCTTGATCAGAAGAGCCTGGACCACAGCCTTCTTTTGGGGTAGTTGAGCTAATCATTTATTCCTGTGCTGCTCTAGGGAGCTCCTTCTGTACCTGGGCCTACTACTCAGATGTCAGTCATCTGCTTCACAGTCAGGCTTTACACCTGTGTAACATTGAGCTGTTTTTTTTAACTTAATTTTAAAGGTTTTTGCACATGTTGCTGCTTTGTTATGTATAAGTAGCTGCTTGTACATGTTTTATGTTACTCTAATTGTATATCATAAGCCTCATCACTGTACACTAGCAAGTGTGAAGTAAGAAGGAGAAAGAAGGGTCTCAGATCTACTTTCAGTAATTAAGTGACACTCTATTTTCTAGCTGTTTCTGGACTGTAACAAAAAAAGAACTAGAAAGTAGTAGTCTAATCTGATTAAAACCCCACCTCATGAAACTGCTTGTGTGGCTTACACTGACCTGATTGTAGTTTGCAGGGATAAAACTGCTTTTCCAGTTAAGTGCAGATTTAAGCACGTTGTTTCACTACTGAAATTAGAAACTTTTTAGGAAATATTGATCAATATTGTGCAAAATGTGACACCGTAACCCCATGTAAAAATGGGGAAAGAGGTTGATGATGACAATTGTGAAATAATCGCCACAGAGCTGGAGGGTTTAATGCTTGCCAATACATTGTTGAAAAGAAATTTAAGAGGGTAGTTTCTGGTGTTGGTAACCAAAACAGAATTGTGATGCTACCAATCTGTCTTTTTGATTAGCTGATAGCATTTATACTGTGCAGAATGTATGCCACTAAATGGAATATTTTGAAATAAAAGAGCAAACAAGCAACATTTAGTATTGCTCTTATCTCTGTACACTCAATCCATAACTAGGGATGTGGAGTCTGGTGCTGATTAAACTGTTTTCTTTAAAAATACAGTAGCATAAGAACCTACAGTTTCTAATTCTTAAGATTCAGGACTTCACCTCTGTCCTATAGCTACAGACCTCTTGCTCATAAATTAGCATTCTTTTATTTTTTAGCTACATTTTTAGCGCTGTTATTTAGACCATCTGTTGCAATTTTGTACTGCAGCTACAGAGCATACGTGAAAAAGATTTGCCTTTCTCTACTATGTCACAACTATTGTGGATGGCACAGTGGTGCAGTAGTTGCGTTGTCACCTCACAGCAAGAGAGTCTCCTGTTTAATTGTCAGCTGGGGTGCCTTCTGTGTGGAGTCTGCATGTCCTCCCTGCATTTGTGTTGGTTTCCTCCAGGTGCTCCGGTTTCCTCCCATGTTACAAAGACATGTCTGAAGCGTTTCTCCACCAGCCTCTGCTGAAAATTGGCTTTGTTCCAAGTCGGACTTTCCTGGTAAACAAATGTTAAATAATTAAATAGTGACAGGATTGTGATGGGAGAGCAGTGAGCCATGTATTTACTGATGAATTGGTGCTGATTAGTGAAAATGTGATTACTGCATGTGGCTCTACCTGCATATGAACAGAACTTGATTAATAATATGAATTTCAGTGTCATTATTATGTGTTCACTGTGCATTTATTCCACATTCTTTCAACACCTGCAGGGAATGTGAGTGGATGTTTATAATATACATCTCTACAGGGCCTGCTATTAAACTTCTATTTCAATCACTTAAAGGAGTCTGGGAAGGTTAAATCCACTTATTTTGGCAAGGTGGCACATTCAGCTAGTATTGGTGAAGGTTTTAAATCTGGAATCCTGTGTTTTTTTTTAGATTCTTTGAGTATATATTTGACATTAATTCATAACTCACTTGTCTGGATTTCTGTTGTTCCAGGTCTGAACCACTTCATGCTGCAGATAATTACATATTATAGATTCTGATCCATTTATATTCACTCAGTCTGGAATTTTATTGACAGTGTTGCCAGTGGGTACTATTGCTTTATTATTTGAAAATGCAGGAATTAAATATTTGTAATATTTGTTGGTTTTCTCAGTATGACTGGGCCAAAATGGGCTTTTTGTAAAAACTGTATTTTGCTTCTATTTACTTTAAACAATTTACACTAAATGCCATAATAGTAAGCAGACATCACTGGATATAAATTTCAGAAAGGTATGCTATTATGTTGCATTAAGACTTTTTATATTGGAAATATTTCCTTATAACAAATAGAGTTTTAACATGTTTGTGTCAGAGTATAAGCTAATAAATATTTCCAGGGATTCAAAATCCTGTGTCCACGGTCGAGGTCAACCAATCATTGTTTATAATACATGCATGATGAGCCCTGGGCCTCA
Source organism: Protopterus annectens (assembly GCF_019279795.1). Taxonomy (NCBI): domain Eukaryota; kingdom Metazoa; phylum Chordata; order Ceratodontiformes; family Protopteridae; genus Protopterus; species Protopterus annectens. Next base: position 763,199,496 of record NC_056725.1, on the reverse strand, counting down.
TTAACTGTGCATGCAGTCAGGCCAATATGTATGATGAGCAGCTCCTCCTTGTGGCTGGAATATGGACCTGCAGGAAGATCATGACAGACCAACCCATGGCCAGATTAAAATATGATTAGATGTTGCAAATATTAACTGTGCATGACTGTCTAAGTCAATTGTTGTAAAAACATGCGCAGAGTTAATGACGCTAAGGAGCTGATTTATCTTTGTACACCAAGACAACAAATATGCATTGAAATGGCTTATGTAAATAAATAAGGCTAGGATGCTTAAAGGTGGAGTGTAAAGATGGTAGGCAACAGAACCAACCAAAAATGTACAGAAGACTGCAAAGGGAATTGCTGATCAAAGCAGGGATGTAAAACACAGTGGAGAAAGGGGTATGACATACACACAAATACATCATGCTGAAATATACATACACTTAGAAAATGTGAAACTCAGACAGGATAGGTGGAATACAGTGAGACAACATGATGTACTGGCCATCACCAGTCCTGACATCATCAGAGTTTTATCAGTGTACCTCTGTTATATTGTAAACATCATGAAATAATAACTATTTAACCTTGAAGGGATTCAAACCCTTTACTCTCTGCTGTAAAAGGTTCATAGGTGTGTACTAGACTATGACCACTAGGGACTTTTTAAGCCCACCTATGTATCCCAAATCTTTGACAAGTGCTGATACCCTTGATAAGTGTAAGCAGGGGCTTGGGAGATGAAACATTTACAAACAGGGGCAGGGGAGATGATCCATTTACCTTCTGCCTGTATCCATGGATGCCAAACCAGGTGTGAATTTCCTGTTCCCCATCCAGTTGTCCAAGATACACTTGAATTGGGTTGGGGAGGAACTCTGCTTCACATGGATGAGGAGCTTGTTCCAGAAAAGGGGTAGTCTCTGGGATACATACTTCTCTCCAGCAGGTCCTATTTATATCACAGGCAAGGTTTAAGTCTTTAGAGGGTAAAGCTGGTGCTGTTTGTTTTGCAGATATGTAGGAGGTACATCAGGGTAGAGTCTGATAATATCTTGTATGCCAGTCATAGATCTCCCCTCAACAGCCTGTAGAAGACAGAATGCAGGGATAGAGCTTTGAGACAGTCTGCAGAGGACATGTTACTTATGCCCTGTGCTCTTTTAGAGAGAAACCTCAGTGAATGTCCCAATTGCTGGATGTGCCTGGTTAGGTACATACCAAAGGGGGCATTGTACTCAATGATTGGTCTGATGAATGCTGAATACTGCGCAACAGTGATCTCCTTGGACCTAGATGCCATACCTTTGTTTATAAATTGCACAGCATAGAATTATTTCCTCACTACTGTAGACACATAATGATCAAAGGCTAGATTATTGTCTATGTGTGTCACCAAGTCTCTGACCACTGGGTCAACTCTTAGGGGTGTGTTGTCAATATGATAGTTACCAGGGGTAGATGACTTCCTAAAGGATACTATTATGCATTTCTTGCCATTTAATTTTAGTCCATGTCCTTGACATAAATTACTTGTCTGTGTCAGCACTTCCTCGATAACATTAGTGTCTGTGGCGGAATTCTATGACTGCTCCTAATTTGCAATTGTCAGAACATTTGGTCAGCTAGTGGCCCTTAACTCTGGCCTTGACTTCAGAGAAGTAAATGCCAAAAAGGAGCAGTCCTAGGGCTGATCGCGGAGGGACTCCACTTGTAAATGGCTTCTTCATAGTGGTGGATACTTCCTGGTCCTGTCTGTGAGCCAGCTGGCTATCCACTGAGTGACATAAGGGTTTATACATAATCTCTTAAGTTTGTCAACAATACCCAAGTGAGGCACTATGTCAAATGCCTTGGCCATGTCAAGGTAGGTAGTGGGAACTACTTTCCCTCATCTATTGCTTTGGTGACCTTCTCTAAGACGTCCACTGGTATGAGTAGGCATGACCTGCCCTTGACTAAAACCAAATTGGGTTGGGCCTAGTGCCTGGAGGTTTCCTATATCATTATTGATCATCTCCATGATAATTCTTTCTATGACTTTGCATATGAGATTAGTGAGATCTATGGGTCTGTAGTTTCCAGAGTCTGCTGATTGCCCGCGTTTGTGCAGAGGAATAACTGCTGCTATTCTCCATTCATTAGGCATGAAACCTGTTTGGATGCTATGGTTAAATAAGATTCCAGGGGGTCTGATATATCACATTTCATGCAATTTAGAAGGCATCATTGGATATTGACAGGGCCCATTGATACAGTGTTCATGGCATTAGACAGACTTTTGAGGACCTGTTCCTAGCAATAGTAGAGGGAGTTATACTTGATGGTATTTCCTGAAGGGAGGTTGAGGGGGAGAGAGGGACAAAGTTAGAGCTGAATTTGTCTGCCAGTAGGTTTGCTACATCTTGTGGGCCAGTATAGGTGGCTCCATTAACAATGAGCTCTGTACACAATTGTGTATCACCTTTGAGGTTGCAGACATAGCTAAAGAATGCCTTGGAGTTGTCCTTGGCCTGACAGGCCAAGTTTTCATCACATTTCACTTTGCTAGACTTTATTTTTCATGTGAGCTGCTTGTTTAGATTGATGAGAGCATTTTTATCCTGCTTTGTCCTACACCTCCTAATTTTGCCATGATTTTCTTCCGGATGATACAGAGCCTATTGAGGTTGTGATTCCACCAGGGTGGCTTGTTTTTTGAGTTAGTTGTGTGCTTCTTCTTGGTGGGTACAGCTGCCTCTATTCAACTATTAACATGCCTGTACAGGGTTTCTGTGAACAGTTCTGCCTAGGCAGCAGTGTTCTCAGGGTTTATAGAGGCTTGAAATTTTGCCAGGTTATCACTTTATAGTAGGATGTTAGCCTTAGAGTAGTTTCTGAATATTCCAGGGTCAGCTGGGGTTCCAGGTTTTATTTTTACATCAAAGGAGACGTTTTTGAGGTCTGACCTTACCAGAGAAGATATTACACTAGGGGGTGTGCAGTGCATGTTAGAGAGAAGTAGATCCAGTCTGTTTGCACCCCTGGTCATTGTATTGAAAATCTAGTCCAGGGAGTTTGTGTTTAGAAAATCCAGGAATCTCTGTGGCTACAGATTTGGTGTCAAATATGATTCCAAGTTAAAAGTGGGGTAATTAAAGTCACCCATGAATATGGTATTTGGTTGTATGGGTGAGTGTTTCCAGTAAGCGTAAATATGTTATGGGTTTCCTGGGTCATAGAGTGGGACCTATACCTTGCAATGAAGTAGTGGTGGATTTTGCCTATGGTGATTTGAATATAGAGAAGCTCAAATGCATTGTCCTGTTTGACCAGCCCTGAGATATATTTACTTTTAATGTAAATCAAGACACCTTTACCTTTTGTTCCTGTCTGTGTAGTAATTGGTCTAAGTGTGTGAAAGACATTACAGCCTTGCACTGGTTGTGTGTTATCTGTGGCTTTGTCTCAGTGACTGCACAGATGTCAGCATTCTCTAGGGTGAGGAGAGCTTGTAGGGAGTGGAGTTTCTTGTTTAGACTCCTAGCATTGAGCAGTATCACCTTTAGATTTCCTTGGTTTTGATTTGCTATATCAAAAATACTTTAAGTTTGGTATTGCCTGAAAAAGGCACTATGAGAGAGGACAATATTGTAACTAATATTCAAAAGCTTAGAGGGGAAATGTGATGGCCATCTCTGGCAAAACAGTGTGGACCATCTCCTTCTATGCTGACAAATATTGCACTCCCTTAGAATGACACCAGAAACTTAGACAATTATGAAAGTCAGTCATCTTCTGTTTGTATTGTGGCATCATCTATGGAGAAGGTAAAATGCTGCTCAGTGCTAGGCTCATACCAGTTTGGGACACATATTCTGAGAGCTCCATAATGTCTCTCTTCGTATAGTTTAAGGAAATACATCTCAGGTCGTGTACACCCACATGGACTATGACTGAGTCATACTGGTACTTGTGGTCCAGTGACTGAGTTATACTGGTACTTGTGGTCCAGTGACTGAGTTATACTGGTACTTGTGGTCCAATGACCTGAGTGCATGCATAATGTGATGGATACTGACCCCTGCTAACTGACCATGACTTTCTCCTTACTCAACCTGGTGACAGGGACATCAATGTGTCTCAGAGTGGAGTCTTCAATGACCAGAATGTTGCATTGTGTGCTGGCTTGCCTTATAAGTAGAGGCTGCATGAGATGTTGCTGTATGTGTTGATGTAGTTGTTGTTTTGAAAGAGTGTATTCAGGGCTGCTGTAGGTATTCATGATGTATACTTCATCTAGGAGGTCTTTGGTGTTTAGGAAAGTTACATTTAAGGGCCTCAGCATATGCGAGTCTATCTCTCTTCTTTGTACTTTGTGCGATGGGTGCAGCATGTGTACCACTGACAACCTGATTGGCATTAGGAATGCTTTCATGTGAGACCTTTGCCTCCAGTGACATTGTGTAAACACATCTCTCTCATACTGTATTAGATTGTTTGAGAATTAGCTGGTTGTCAGTAAACATGATGCAATTTCTAGACTGTCTCTGGATGCCCATATCCATCAAGCTGCTAACGGAGACAGTGGAAAAGTTCATATCCATGGCAACACTCCCTTTTATTAGACTGTTATGGTGACAATATGAGGTAATGTCAGGTATATCTGATTTGCAACTTTGGATCCAGGGCTTGTCATTGCCAACTAATTGCCCTTGTGTGCAACTAAGTATTGGTGAAATTTCAAGGGTGATTTCACAGGAAAAATTTCTTCTCAAGGTACCTGTGTTTGCACAAGGCATTGCCAACTACTAAAGTAGACCCTGATGATTTACAGATGAAGTATTTAGTGAGATATACTGAAGTTGGGTTAGGTTAGGCAGCAGCTAATCAAGCAGTACTTACTGAAAATAAATAATTAGCTTTCACAAAAATAATGAAAAGAGGTGACTCACCTGATTCACTAGTACTCAGCTACTAGTGCTGGTCTCACCACAGCTTCACACTGCTGGGATACAGTGCCTCTTTGCATCTTCTGTCACCAGAAGCAAAACAGTAGCACCAATCCCAAGATGATAAGCAGGCTGCAATCTCTTTGGTGATCAACAGTCTTGTCCCAGATGATGCAGGAGTCTGTAGGCTTATTGTAGCATTTCCCTAGTAGATATTCAACCAAACACTTCATTAACAAATTGAGCTATACCAGGAGAAGCACTGAATTGTCAGGGAAACACATGCCAGGGAGTCTGTTACACATTTGCAGAAACGAAGCAGAAAAATAAAGCCAGATCTCAAGAGATTTGAACTATTACCATTTTCTGTGATATTCTACCAAACAATGCATTAACAAATTGAGCTATACCAGGAGCTGCACTGAATGTGTCAGGAAAAAAAAACATGGCAGAGGAATGTTATACATTTGCAGAATGGAAGCAGAAAACTAAAAGCCAAACTTTAAGGTATCTGAGACCATTGTTGTCTTCAGTGATAGTCTACCAAACACTGCATTAACTGGTTGAGCTGTAACAAGAGTTACAGTGAAGGTGTCAGTAAAACACATATCACAGGAATGTTACACATATACAGACTGAAAGCAAAGGAGTGAAAAGCAAACATAAAACCCTCTGGTGATTAGAATTCCCCACCCAGTGCACTGACACTCTACAGATTACTTCATGAACAAGATGAGCCATGGAAGCACTTACAGTAAATATATAAGCTTTATCCTATTTCATTTTTGAAAAGTGCTGCAAAATTACACTCAGGTTTTTTTGCACAACCAATGGCAGCTGATAGCAATATACATAGGCCATGATACTGAATGGACTTCATTATTGCCATACAACAAGCAGTTCCATATTTCATCGGTCATACATGGATATTGATGGTGCTGTCCGTGACCTGTCAAACATACTGTGTCATCAAAAAGATAAGTGATTAAGAAGACATTTGTGAGCAGTGTGTGATATCTTTATCTATTTTGTGACCAGATTAAGGGTTGAAAATGAGAGTATAAGATAGAGATGAAAATGGGAAGCAAGCAGAAAGTAGAAGAGAAGGTGAGAAAAAAATGAAAAAGTGGCATAGATGTGGGGTAGGAGGCATATACTTTTTTTTCTGGGACATATGCCCAATTTTTGTAAGAGAAAGGAAAATTGTGGTAGGAAGTAAGGGAAATATGAGGAAGGTAAGAAGGGTAGGTAAGGTATCAGGGAGAGACAGACACAACTGGCAAGGTGTAGGGTAACAAAATAATGGAGGATGAAACATAGTGTTGGAGACAGACAACATGAGAATTGTAAAACCAACAGGGGTGGACATGGACACAAAAGGGAGGGGAACATCAAGTTGGGGGATAGGCTTGGGTATTCACAGATGCAGTCTCTGCCAGTTGTGACCCAATGGGAGATTACTTGTCACCCTGAGTACCATCACCAGTGGGGCTTAGCTCAGAAGGTGGAGCCAGTGTTGGGCAGGGATGCAACTCAGCGAGTCACCAGAGAATGGCCTCTATGTGGCTAATGTAGGAATCCAGCCTCCTTTCCAGAATATTTCCCACAAACTCTTCCTGCTGCTGATGGGTGGCAAAATCATCACCTACTCTTGCACTGCTACAGGTGGGTACCTCTGTACCAGCCCACAGTGCAGGACAACCTGACACAGGTGGTGTGGGCAGGGCTGGAGCTATCGGGCCAACTGTGGCTGGCTGGGACCAGATGTGCTAGGTGCTTCTGCTAGTAGTGACAGTGACTCTGCTACTGCCAACTGGGGCTGGAGGTGACAGCACATGTTAGTGGGACCGGCACAAGTCGCTATGCTGCTGCATATAACTGTAAAATAAACAGGGAGAAACAAAATAAAAAAAATAAATGTATGTAAGAGAAAGGATAGTGACAAAGAGGGGGGAAGGGAAATGCACAGGCAAAATAAAAATTGCATTCTTACCTATGTTGAAAGTGATACAGTTAAACAAAATACACTTTTATAGTAAGTAATCATGAATATCATAAGCCTGTTTGCATATGTGTATCCCTCTATCTGTCTGTCTAGCTATCTATAAATGTGGGAGGTGTGGGGTGGGGGGGTGAGGCCTTAAGATTAAAAGCCGACTCCTGAAATTTTCGTTTTCGAGTTTCAGAACCGAAGTCTTCAACTAAAGCTAAGTACCCCGTTGGGGAAACTTTTTCTTGCTCCTTACCGATTTCAGTAAAAGTTAATAATTGCATTTCTTGTGGAAAGCAAATACCTCACAAAGATTTTCATTCATACTGTATTCCTTGCTTAGGCCCTGACCACAACGTACCTTGCTGTCGGTTTTGTGCTTTATTTAATCAGCGCACTATCCGTCGTCGGTATATTTTCACATCTAAATATTTCGGTTCTTGGTTTAATTATCCAGAAATGTCATCGGTTAGCCATCCTACCAGGATTCTGAAAAAAATGCAAAGATGAAGACAGAGACGGGCCGCCAAGATCCAAAGCTGCCGACGATGCTTCTCCTAAGCCAGTCGCCAGTTCACCGGTACTCAGTGAGGTGCTTTTGCAGCCCCTGATACCTGCTACTTCTGACTCGCAGGCCTCTATTGAGACCCATTCGGAGTCCGGTATGCCAAGAGATGCTTCAACTGTGGAACCTGCAGATGTCTCTGCCTTGGATGGGTCTGGAGCTGCTGTGCAGGCACCGGCTTCTGAGGGTGTATTCAGGACTACAGACTTGCATATTAAACCGACACCTCCTTCTTCATTTAGGCCAAAATCTCGAACCATGCCTAAGAAACTGATGCCCAGGCCGCATGCTCAGGCATCTATGCCTAAAAAAAATGATAAGAATGGTTGAAGTCTTATAACTCTAATCAGGGTAAGCCAACCTCCCCCTTCTAAGAGACCTAGGACTGAAGTCGTTTATGAATCTTCTGACCAGGATTCTGATTTTTCTGATTCTTCTGATGATCTGGATTTGCCCTTATCTACTTATGAGGATTCTGATGCAGAGGACTCTATTCCCTCTGCTTCCCCTCCAGAGGATTTTTCTTTTGGTGAAACCTTACATACTCTAAGGGAGCATTTCCACTGGGAAAGCAGGGATTTTTCTGATTCAAAAAAGAGGCTTAGGGATTTCATACTCCTGCCTCAGCACAGGCCTTTAGCTATACCTCCTGTACTAGACATTGTTGATGATGCCTTTTCAAAATCTAGTTTGGCCCCTGATTCTTTGTCTCCTACTCCCAGAAAATCTGACAGATATTACAGTGTTCCTGATTCACACAAGTTCCTTTTTAAAAATCCTATTGCAGATACAGAGACTATTTCACAGGGACCCGAGGGCATTAAGGCTTCTATTACTAAAAGTCCTACCCCCTCTGATAGAGACTCCTTGGTGCCAGATAGATGGGGTAAGAAGGTTTACACTTCTGCAACCTTGGCCATTAGGGCTTTAAACTGCCAGTTTCATATGTTAAAGTATCAACAACATGTTATTGGATTGCTTTAACAGAAAATGATGTTGATTCCTGACTGTGCTGAAAATAAAGAATTACAGGATTTAATGCATTCTACTGAACAGGTCGGAAAACATACTTTGCAATGTGATAGATGGGGTAAGAAGGTTTACACTTCTGCAACCTTGGCCATTAGGGCTTTAAACTGCCAGTTTCATATGTTAAAGTATCAACAACATGTTATTGGATTGCTTAAACAGAAAATGATGTTGATTCCTGACTGTGCTGAAAATAAAGAATTACAGGATTTAATGCATTCTACTGAACAGGTCGGAAAACATACTTTGCAATGTGGATTTGATTCATTAGAGGCCTCTTGCAAGGCTGTTGTTACTGGGTCTGTGCTCAGAAGGCATGCTTGGCTTAAGGAGCAATCTTTGCCCGATCATGTTAAAGCTAAATTATTGGCTGCTCCCTTAAATCAGGACCGCCAGTTTGGCAACAAGGCTGAGGAAGTTCTTAAAAAGATGGAAGATAAAGCTAAATCTATGCAAACTGTTAAAGATGTCTTACAAGCTCAGCCTCCTAGATTTAGTAGGCACTGGCCCTCTAAAAATTGGTCCTTTGCAGCCCCTTCCAGGTCTTCTCAAGCCAAACCAAACCAACAGTTTTGGTTGCAAACGCCTTAAGCAGTTCCCGCTGTTGAATAATAACCCTTGACCCAGGGTAAGTAACTACACTAGTTAGTTTAACTGTGAAGCCGCAAATTGTTCGCCTCCCCACACACTAGCGTGTGGTGCTAGCTCAGGACTAAACTTTTACTACTGTTACTGCCTATACGTGCTTATTCCTGGAGGATTACTGTTCTTATTGTGTGTTGGCGGTGTTTGTGCTCTTCTCAAGCCAAACCAAGACACAGCAGAAACCCCAGGTTTCAGTCCCAGGGGACACACAAGACTAAGCAGTGGGGGGTTTCTGCACCCAAATCTGGGAGTAGTAAGACTTCCCCCTATGGAAAACTGTCTCAATGACTTGCTTTTAAAACTTCCAAGCACTTCCCAACTGGATGCTCCATTAGGCAGAAAGATTGGCCTGCAGGCCAAAAACTGGGAACTCATTACCCAGGACAAATGGATTTTAAATATAGTGTCCCAAGGATACAGATTTCACTTCCGCACATTATCAACACCAAGTGGGTGGCCAGATCTACCCCCAAATCAGTGGGCAGAGGCCCAAAATCAAGTACTCTCTCTCTTAAACATGGGGGCTATTCAGTTGGTACCTGAAGAGGAAAAAGGACAAGGCTTCTATTCTGGTGATTCCAAAATTCAAAATGCTGACTCTTCACCAGCTGCTTCCTATGCTAGGCAAGGATGCATGGTTGGCAGCACTAGACGTAAAAGAAGCATACCTGCACATCCCTATCAGGGAGTCTTGCAGAAGATACCTACGCTTCAAAGCAGGCTACATGCACTATCAATTCTCTGCACTGCCCTCTGGCTTATCAACTGAGCCCAGGGTATTGACAAAGTGCTTAGCTCCAGTCATTGCATTTTGCAGGCAAAGAAATATTCAAATATACCCATACCTGGACAATTGTCTAATTCAGGCAGAAAGCCGGGACATTCTTTTGAATCATCTGGCCTTTGTTCAAAGGGTACTGACTTGTTTGAGGTTCACCATAAATGAAAATAAATCACACCTGGTACTCTATAAACAAATTATATTCCTGGGAGCAAGCTTGAATACAACTTCCCAGATGACTTTCCTCATGCCAGAGAAACAGATTCATTTGACAACCTACTTCAAACAAGTGGCCACAAAACCCAGCTATCTGCAAGGCAAATACTGCAAGCCCTGGGGTTCATGGCCTCCTGCATTCTTCTAATTCCATATGCAAGGCTGCATATGAGGAAACTACAATGGTATCTCAAAAGCCTATGGTGTCAACATTCACAGGATCTAGAAGCAAGGATTCCTATCATACCTTGCCTACGCCAAGAGTTCCTTTGGTGGGCAGAGGCCTGCCACCAAAACAGGGGACTAAAATTCACATTACCCCCTGCCACCCAAATCTTAACAACAGATGCATCAGACTATGCATGGGGGGACTCACCTGGCAGGGAAGTGCATTCAGGGCAAATGGAACCCAAGTCAAATGCACCTGCACATAAATCAAAAGGAAATGTTAGCTGTACAGAATGCTCTGACAGCCTTCAAGGACCACATTCTTCCAGGACAACTAATAGTAAAGACTGACAACACCACTGTCATATGGTACATAAACAAACAGGGGCTACACATTCTTACCCCCTCTGCAGACTAGCCATGGCATTGTGGAACACAGCCTTGAGCTACCAAGTGAATTTACAAGCTCAATTCCTGCCAGGAAAACTAAATACACTGGCAGATGGACTAAGCAGAAACCTCATGGACCCACACAAGTGGAAACTGGAACTAAGGATATTCAACATGTTGACAAGCAAATGGGGGAGCCTGGATATAGACCTGTCTGCCTCCCCCCCAGAACCATCAACTGTACACATTTTGCACAAGGATTCCCCACAAGCTAGCTTGGAAAGTAGATGCTCTGTCCTTCAGCTGGAAAAAACTATCAGTTTATGCCTTTCCTCCTCTGCCTCTGCTCTCCAAGGTACTACTAAAGATCAAACAGGACAAGCCAAGGATGATTTTAATTGCACCAGACTGGCCTCACCAACACTGGCACCCACTCTTGCACAGTGTGTCATGCTTGGCTCCATGGCACCTGCCTCAGACTCCTTCCCTTTTGTCTCAGCAGGAGAACCAGATTCTGCACCCTGAGCTGCAAACCCTGAACCTAGCAGCCTGGCTAGTTACCTAATCTCTCCTTTACCATCCCTCAGTAAATCAGCGATGGATATCATTTTAGAGGCAAGGAGGCCTAGTACTAGAAAATCTTATGTTGCAAAATGGAAAAGATTTTGTGCCTGGAACCAATCTCAAGGAATGAATGCAGCAGTGCCCAATTTACCTCAGATTCTACAGTATTTGACTGAGATATTTCATAAGGGCTTGTCCTTTTCCTCCATCAAAATTCATGCCTCAGCCATTTCAGCTCATTATAGCACAGAGCCTCCCCTCTTCTCTCACCCACTGCTCAAGCAGTTCTTCAGAGGGGCCAAAAATGTAAGGCCACCCAGGAGAGCTCCAACTCCAGCCTGGGATCTTATCTTTGTCTTGGACAAACTCACTCTTCCTCCTTTCAAGCCAGCAGCTACTGCAGATTTAAATTTCTTTCCTGGAAAACAGCTTTCCTTTTAGCAATCACTTCTGCACAAAGGGTATCTGAATTACAGGCCCTTATGGCAGTGGAACCTTTCATCATCTTTCATGCGGACAGGGTGTCCCTCAGAACAAATCCCTCCTTCATGCCCAAGGTGGTATCCAGTGTGGCTCTTAATCAGTCCATTCATTTGCCTACCTTATTTCCTAACCCACAGAACAAAGGGAAATGGAAACTGCACTCTTTAGATGTGCACAGACAGCTTAGATTCTACTTGGACAGGACTAAACCTCAAAGAAAATCTGAACAACTGCTGGTGGCATTTGCTGCAGGGACAGAGGGGAAAGCTATTTCAAAACAAACCATTTGAAAATGGATAGGCCACTGCATTCATTTCTGCTATAAGCACCATGGAAAACCTATCCCACAAAGCATCAGACCCCATTCAACCAGGGCTGCATCTGCCTCTACAGCCTTTCTCAGGGGCGTCCCTACTAGGGACATCCTAGAAGTTGCTACCTGGAGTTCTGTACATACTTTCACCAAGCATTATCATTTGCCAATTTTCTCTAAATCCAGAGCTGGTTTTGCCAATGCAGTCTTGCAGGGCCTTATAGCTAGTCCTAATTCTATTTAAATTCCTCCTCCCAACCTTAGCTTTGGGAATCTACCCAAATGTAATGACTGCAATAGTGAAACATGAAGAACATAGTACAGTTGTGTACACTTACCATAATTGTAGATGTTCGAGTGTATTCACTGTTGCAGTCCTGGTTACCCTCTCTCCAGCCCCCTTTCTTCTTTTGGCAATACCTCTACTCTCACTTACTATGCTCAAAAAGAGTTTTGGTGTATTTGTTTTTTTGTTGGAGGTATATCCTTGTATTTATAGATTTAATTGTTTCCCATTAGGGAGGCACCTGACATCTGGGGCAAGAAAAAACTGATGTAATGGTGTCAGCTGCATGTTTTATACCCGATGACCTGACGTCATGGAAGAAGGGACAGCAACTGACGCAGGACCCAAGACTTTGTTAATCAGACCGACTGAGGGCTACTGCAAGCAGATAACCCAAATGTAATGACTGTAACAGTGAATACACTCGAACATCTACATTTATGGTAAGTGTACACAACTGTACTTTCTTCCTCCCATTGACAAAGGAGGTCAGAATTACAACTCCTCAAGTTACTATAATGATGATAACACTGACTCCCCCCCCCACCCCCCTGTGTGTGTGGGATGTCAATAGCATGGGTGACAGCTTTGGCCAAAGTGTTCCAGCCTTCAGTCTTATGCTGTAGTCCAGTCTAGCCATCCTACAGGAGCCTCTGTCTGTACTACTTATGGAGGATGTCCAGAAAAATCACATAACACTTCTGTACCCTAAAAGGAGGTTGCATTTGCACCTTGTTATAACAGTAAACATCTGAGGTAAAATAAAAAATAAAGAAATCAAAATAAATCTTCTCCTACCAAGCAGTTGTACACTGAATCACAACCCAACACTGAATGGTTTCAGATCAGCTCTGGAGTATAATGTTAACAGTCTTTATGAAGTGATAACCAAGTAGGTCCCGTAGGATGGCTTGCGTTTGCTTGTCTAACAACAAACAGTAAAAATCAGAGGCAAAAAATAAAATTTTATTCAAAAGAAATCTTCTCCTACCAAGCAGGTTCACAGTAAATTACAAACCAACACTGGATGGTTTCATATAAGTGCTGCAGTGTCCTGGCTACAGCCTGTATGAACTTATAGCTGACTAGGCCCCCTTGGGATGATTAGAGTTTGCCTGTTTTCAGTCTATTCCTTTCTTCCAACAAACAGTGAAAATCAGAAGCAAAAATAAAATATAAAACAAAATACATTTTTTCTATCAAGCAGTTGCACAATGACTCACAAACCAATACTGGTTGGTTTCAGATAAGAGGCAGTCAAATAAATCAATACATGACAAACTATTTTAAATGGATGAGTCAATAGAAGGGATATAAATCACAGCAATGAGTTCCACAATCTGTTGAGTATGTGCTCTAATGACTACAAGGGTTTTCAGACAAAAGCAACATAAACAAAAGCAGTGAACAGGTATTTGGCATATTTTTGAGGTAGTCTCACCTTTTACATTTATTGCTCTCTGAATGTAATGACAGAGTCAATGAAGAATTAGAGCACAATCCAAGATGTGTACAGTGTTCATGACACACACTAATGAGTTTGCACTGCAAAGCGCGTGGGGCTCTAGTGCACATGTTGTGCACAGGTTAAACAGCAATGAAACAGGGCAGGTAATACAGGAGTGAGTGGCTGTTGTCAGCTTGCCCATCATGGGGGGGGGGTAGTTGACATTCCACTTGGGTGATACCTAGAAGGAACACTAGGTTTTGCACCTGCAGTGTTCAGACTTGCAGAGCACATTAGGAGATAGGCATTAGCATGCATGGCAAGGCATGCATATTCCCCACATTTGGCAGAACTAATGGAGTTCTTGGCTGCTACCATGTGTATTAGGAGCTCCAAGAAGAAAGGAGTACATGGGGTCCTGCAATCCAGTCTCCTCCCTACCACACAGTACTCATTCTTCTGGGGAATCTTATTGGCTGATAAGTTCACCAGCCAGGGAATGGATAGGCAGCAGGACTCTTACTTGGGCTGGAGAGTACCTGACTCTCACCCTCAAGAAAAGAATGAATAGGTTGATTGGGCAATGGGGGGGGGCATTGGGCAATACCTGATGGATTGATAAAAGCAACATGGTTGTGTTTGTTTAGCTGAGGCACAGATGACAGTGTGATACTCACCCCACTCTTTTCTCTTTCCCCCAGCATGGCATCCCACCTTCTCTTTCCTTTGTGCAGAGCAAGTTGAAGCTTTCATTCTGTACTTCCTTCTTCTACTACACCTTAAGACAGTCTTTATTCTACTTCTTGATCCCTTCCAGCAATTCTCCTATAACTTGTGTCTTTGTTGCTGTCCCCCCTTTTTCCACCATCCTGTCTGCCTCCTTTTACTATCCTACTCAAACTATCCAATCACTCTTTTTCACCTCTTGTCTGCCCTGTCTATAACCCAATCACTTGCCCCATATTTCTTCACTACTACACTGGTCTTTCACCTCTTTTTGTCTTTCTTACATATTTCTCAGTCCCTTATTCACAGCTCTGAGTATCCCTCATCCCTGACTCCTTCTCCCAGCTTGTTTACTCCATCAAGTTCCCTCCAGTCCCATAAGTCTCCTTTGACACTCTCCCCCACTGCAGTACTTAGAAATTCTACACTATTGTCTTTCTTGGGGATTCAGAAAGAACCCCATTGCTTATGTCAAGGGCTGCAGTAAAAATGAGCCATTTCTGCAGTACAGTAATATGTGATTCAGAGACACATTAGCTGCAGTGAGAAAGGCCTCAGTATAGGCTAGCTTGTATGTCTCTGACTCGCCATTAACATTAGCAAGTGCAGATCAGCAGTTTCCTGTGGTAGTTAACAGCAGTGGCAGCTGCATCATGTTAACATAAGCAACCCACTCATTCACTCTTCCACACAGAATACACACAGTCAAACACACATATACACAACCATACCACATGCTCTGTACCTGCCCATGTTGTGGCAATGCCCCTGATGTCTCCTTGGTCCTGCCCTTGTAAATCATGGATGATTCCAGTTAGTCATTAATGTCATACATTACAGTTTCACATTTCATATCCTTCAGTAAATCCACGATAGTGCAAAAGCTGTTATGCTAGACACTTTCTAAGTTTGTAGGAGGACTAAATAACATCTGACCCTAATTTTCTCCCACCATTAATTTTAGGTTGTCATGATTTCTGGTACTAAGAGGTTGAGAGGTATGCGTAATATTCCCTGTCCCTTCCCTTCATACATCACAAACTGTTGCAGTCACTGACTAATGCCTGAGATCCTCATTATATGTTAACAAGCTCTGCTGCACAAACCTCCCTGTTAGTACAGTGGGATAATGCTAAGGATTCTTGTGACAAAAGTGCAGAGTTCATGGCCTTTGCCTGTCTTTGCACTTTACTTTTTAAAAAATTCCTAATACATTTTAAAACAGATCCCTAATGTCTCATGGTGGTGGTGCAGAGGAGTGATATTCTCAGTAGGACTGTACAGGGTTATAGTCTACTTTATTGTGTTTAAGGCACACTACTTATAGTAACCCTGGTGTTGTTATTCCCACTCCCCTCCCCCCCTCTTTTTTTTTTTTAGTTA
Source organism: Protopterus annectens (assembly GCF_019279795.1). NCBI lineage: Eukaryota > Metazoa > Chordata > Ceratodontiformes > Protopteridae > Protopterus > Protopterus annectens. The sequence continues at coordinate 763,183,595 of NC_056725.1, read as the reverse complement.
AGTGCCTTAAAGGCACATGCTAGCATATCCCTGGTGTCTAGTGTTCCCCCAGACCCAAGTTGCATGTAAGTGCAGTTATGGTACAATGCTAAAGTGTTCTTCCTGGTGGCTGGCATTTTCCCCATCCCCGTTATGTTTACAGGCTCTTCTTCTTTTGAGTGTGTGCCTTTAACTCCCAGTGGGCATGGCTTAAGCCTTTAAAAATCCAGTTATCACCTTACAGTTCTAGAAAATACTCATTGAAGGAGATCAAATATCAATACAGTTGTGTTTGCTATCACATATGCTTCAAGACAAAATATCCTGTTACCTTGTATGTAACATGGTTTTGGAATTATTAATGTAAATATGAACAATCAATATTTGACACTGTTAGAAAAATATGTACTTAAACATATATGAAGTGCTAGTTTAAAAGCAAATAGTATGTAATGCATTTTATTCTATTTTACAATATGGCAGTAAGAATGATCTTACATATAATTGCTTGAAGCTTTGGAGCTGCAGTGTGATTGAACTCTGACCCTGGCAGTAGCCAGCTCAGCAAGCTTATGTTTTTCACTAATGATTATCTGCTGGGTCAGGGAAATGCATGTATGAGGCATTGAATCTTTTCTTCCTTCCTCTGAGATAGTTGGCCTTGTGAATATTAAAAGCACAGCTGCTAGAAGTTAATGTTGCAAAGAAGCGTATTAAGAACCAAACTGACTATTGTATTCGAGCAGGACTGAAACCTTGAAAGAGCAACATTTACAGAAAGACATTGTAACTGACCAGGTGCCTTGCAAGGCTGTATTATTCTCATGGGAAAACTTTTAAAAAGTATAACCTCAGCACTTTCTTATGAATAGAATATTGTAGACTATAGTGATGTAGGTGCCCTGTGACTGACCACGTCAGTAAGGTGGGTACAGCTTGAATGTATAGTGTATTTAAAGAAGTTTACTTCCTGTATCATGTTAGACAGAATTCTATACTTGTACTGTATGGTTTTCTGCCTCCTGGTGTACACTAGTAAAGTTTCTTGAATCTGAATCTCCTGTGTTGATGACTGTCATTTTAAAAAGCCTAATGATTTTACAGTCTGATTCTTTGATAATTTATTTGACAGTTTGGTCCTTTCGTGACGGAATTCCCTTGGTAAGCTACAGGTCAGAGTGTATGGGTGGTAATAAATCTGCGCAGGAGAAGTTGCCAAAATGGTTCTTCTTGAGTGAAAAGACCTCCGACTGAATTGTTGTGTGTAAAGAGGCTGTCCACTTTCTGATCTGTGGCCGAAGAGCGGAATTTGAACACTTTCATCACCAGGAGACTCAGGTAGGAAGAATTTCCCTCTTTACTTTTGTTTTAGATCAGGGACCAGGCTACAGTATAATGTTACTAAGATTTGTTTTAGCAGATCAGGAACGAATTGCAGTACTGTATATTTTGTCATAGATCAGGAAAACAGAATAAAGTAGACAGTCATTCTAGACAGGACTGAACAGAGGGAAGAAGATACCACGTGGTAAGAAAAGGGTTACGTAACAGTCTTTTTTAAGACATGGGAAATCAGTGCACTAAAACCTTGCAAGATCCGCCCCTAACCAAAGAGACAAAATACATGCAATTACAGCATGCTGATATGTTAGGTATTATACAAAATGTGTTAACAAATATGAATTTGATGGTAAACTAGATAAACTTACACTAGTTAAACTCCTTAAACAGCTTAAATCTGATGCAGGAGGTCAGGCAAAAAAGCAGCACCAACTAGGCATACCTCAAGCACACAGGTGGATTGAGGAAGCAAATTGTAGAAAAACAGAAGCTTAGAAATTCAAAAACATTTTTAGACAACAGAGTGAAAGGTCTGACAGACAGAATCTCTGAGAAATAAAAACTTAGAGCAGACTGGACTTGAATTAATCAATGCATACAACAGGAAAATGAGACAATAGATGAATATTATGCTAGATTATTAGAATGCATTGCCCCTATCAGTAGCTTTATTACAAGGCATATGATAGATCACCGAACAAGCAGGCTACAAGCCTTACTTGGGTATGCTAGACATGCTGAAAGACACTTTAATAGTAAAAAGAAAAAAAAGGCACAAGTCTTCACTGCTGAAGACGGAGCTGAAGTATTTTTATTACAGTCAGGTAAAAAGGGCATCTAGCTAGGGACTGTAAACAAAATAAGAAAGCAATGACAGAAGATAAAGGTGATGAGGATTGACTATATGATAGTGATAACAATCAAAAATCATCAGGAAAGGTTAATAGACAGAAAGAAAATGTAAATGTAGTAGAGGGAATAGAGGAAGTACAAACAGATGTAGAGGATGAAAAAAGTGAAGTTTTAGACTTAGCATTGTTGAGCTTGGAGCTCTATTTAGCAGACACAAAACCGGAAGTTACACTTCTGGTGGAAGGAAGGGAAGTGAAATTCTTGTGTGATTCAGGAGCATCACGAACTTTGATACACCCTTCAAAGCTACCAGAACACTCTGAATCACCTGACTATATATTAGTAAAGGCAGCAAATGGGCAGCTATATAGGGAACCACTTTCCCATGATATAGCAATAACTGATCCTGTTTCAGGTATGACCCAAAAAAGTAAAATTGTAGTTTCTGCAAAATGTCCAGTAAACCTACTGGGAAGAGACCTTATGCAGATTTTTGGCATAGCAGTAGTTCCTACCATGCAGGGTATGGAAGCACAAAGACAAATGGAGGCTTTTGTGGTGCGATCGGAGGGTGAAGCCTATTATTGGTACAGCCAGGACCTAGTTACGACTGGTCCAGGGGCAGTAACCAAAGAACTGATGAAAGTAGCCATCGGTAAGGTACCCTCCCTTGACACTGATCAGCAGCATTTGTTACATTGTACTCTATACTACTGTAGCACACCGGGACCTAATGAGGAATATGAGCAAGAATTGTTCAAAAATCCTGCTAACAGATTAATATTACGAACTTTATATTGGGATACTGAGGGAAACAGTGTAGTAAGCTGTTCATTACCTCAGGAATTCATGAAATTGTATAAGTCCAATAGACTGCCACATGTCAGCTTGACAAAAAAACAAAAGTGTTAAATGGGCAGACTTAGAGAAAAAAGGTAACAAGATGGGAGAAACAGACTGATTTATAACTGTCAGGACAAGGAATACAAAAAACAAAAACTGAATTGGTTGACACAGACACATACAGCTGTACACTTGCAATCTAGTGTGGACAGCTGATTAGCATTTTTATTAAAAGAAAAAGAAAAGGCCTTGTGTAAAATTCCAACAACTCTGTGGTCAACAGGCAAGTCAGATGTTGGGCTTATTCAAACAGCAGGACCAGTTACAATTACCCCAAAGTCAGCTTTTAGACCACAGAAAAGACAATACCTTTTGAGAAAGGATGCAGAAGTAGGAGTTAAGCCTATAATAGCAGCATTACTCAAAGGAGTACTGGTAGAATCTGATTCACCATGTGATACACCCCTATTTCCTGTTAAAAAAGCAAACGGGGAATGGCGGATGGTACAAGATTTACAAGCTGTAAATAATGCAGTAATACCTAGAGCACCTACGGTGCCAGACCCACGTACTTTGTTGAATGATTTAAAACTGCAACAGAAGTATTTCTCTGTGGTAAATATTAGCAATGCTTTCTTTTCAATACCTATACATCCTGATAGTCAATATTGGTTTGCATTTACATTTCAGGGTAAAAGGTATACATATACTCGACTACCACAGGGATATTGTAAAAGCCCAACAATATTTGCACAAGAAGTGGCTAGCAACCTGGCAGGGTTTACCCCACCGGGAGGTAGTCAAATTCTACTTTATGTAGATGACATCTTGCTAGCAGCCCCCACCCAGCAGCAGTGCAGGGCGGATACTGTAGCATTATTAAAATTTTTAGCAATACAAGGACACAAAGTAAACAAAAGTAAGTTACACCTTTGGAAAAAACAGGTTAGATACCTGGGATATGTGATATCCAATGAAGGTAGAATACTAGATAAAGAAAAAAAAAAAACAGCAATTTTGCAAGCACCCAAACCAACAACAAAGAAAGAAATAATGTCTTTCTTAGGTACAACTAACTTTTTTTGTTGGAGCTGGGTACCAAATTATGCTTTGGAATCTGCTCCACTGACTGATTTGATATATAAGACACCAATAGCAGTACAAGATATTTTACAATGGACAACAGAAGCAGAAATGGCTTTCTGCAGGTTGAAGCAGTTGATAGCTTCTTCATTAGTTTTAGGACTTCCAAATTATCACAAACTGTTCTTTCAGACCGTAAACTGTAAGCAAGGGTACATGACATCAGGATTGATGCAACAACATGGGGATAAGCAATGCCCCATAGCTTACTATTCATCACAGTTAGACCCAGTGGCGCAATCTTTGCCTCACTGTGTACAAGCAGTAGTTGCAGCAGCAATGGCAGTGCAGGCTTCGGCCTCAGTGGTGTTATTCCACCCTCTCACATTGAGAGTGCCTCATGCAGTTGCAATAATTTTACTGCAAGAGAAAATAGCATACCTTTCTCCTGCTAGACATCTTTCATGTATAACTATACTGCTGAGCCAACCTCATATGACCATTGAACAATGTACGACATTACTTCCAACTCCTGCGGTGGGCATACCACACAGCTGCCTGCAGGAAATTGAACAGTTAGCTTTACCTAGACAAGATCTTACAGATATGCCCTTGGATAATGCTGAGGTGACATATTACGTGGACGGCTCATGCAGAAGGGGTCCTACAGGAAAGAATCTGGTGGGGTATGCAGTAGTTACAGACACTGAAATTTTAAAAGCTCAGTCCTTACCACACAACTTATCTGCACAAGCAGCAGAGATAATAGCTTTGACGAAAGCATGTACTTTAGCAAAAAACAAGTGTGTAAACATATATACTGACAGTCAGTATGCTTTTTCTACAGTACATGTATTTGCACAACAATGGAAAATTAGAGGAATGATTACATCCAGTGGAAAACCTATTAATCATGCGCAATTTATTTTAGAACTATTAGAATCTATTCAGTTACCTACCAAAGTAGCTATTTATAAATGTGTAGCTCATACAAAACAACAGGATAAGATTTCAAATGGTAATGCATGAGCTGCAAAGCAAGCAGCCTCAGACTCAGAAACTTTATTTTTAAATGAGGAATTACAACCCTCTGAGATTTTAGATTTAGACATGTTAAAAACAATGCAGATGCTTACTACAAAAGCAGAAAAACAAAAATGGGTAAAACGAGGTGCAATTTTTGAGAATGGACTGTACATTTCCAAAGAAAGAAAAACAATATTGCCGTCTAATTTATTTAGATATGCAGCTTTGTTGAGCCATGGGCAGTGCCATGTCTCAACAGGGGGGATGGTACAGTTAGTAAATCGAATATTCCAAACATATGGATACATAAATTATACAGAAAAATTTTGTGCAGCTTGTCATACTTGTAACAAGAACCATGCACAAGGAGCATTTAAAACCAAGCAAGGAAGTTTTCCTATACCACCATACCCATTCCACACTATTTGTATGGATTTCTTAGAATTAAATAAATGTAAAGGGTTTGACTCCCTCTAAAATGTTTTTTGGGAGAGCATATTATGTGCCTCAGTGGAAAGCTCTCATGCCTGCAGAGCAGGAGGCTGACAGTTCATTAGTTAATTATATAAAGAAACTGTTAATGAATAAATCTGTTTTGCAGTTTAACTCTTTTTCAGATGAAAGACAGAACAAACCGGTAGAAGCAGTTTTGGAACCATGTACCTGGATCTGGTTGAAGGTGATGAAAAGGGTGAGTCCAAAGTGGGAAGGTCTGTACCAGGTCCTGTTGGCAACACCTACTGCAGTCAGAGTAGCTGAGAGGACGTCCTGGGTTCATTTGACGCATTGTAAACCGGTAAAAGAACTTTCAACTTGATAAGAACTTTGTGACTGATACACAAGGGCAAAATGGCCAAGAGTAAAGCAAACAGAAAAGCAGAGCAACCCCAGAACTATTGCATAATTATTTTGTTAGCTGTAAATTTGTTGACTATAAGTGTGACAATTTTTCTCTTATTGTGGTTTTTTCCTGCACTCAACCACACGAGTGAAAGTGAGAAGACGTGATGAACTGTTTATAGACTGGCATCCAAATTTTAACACATACCTGGCCATGAAACGTGTATATGCAGAGACTATGAACATTTCAAATTGCTGGGTTTGTACAGCTATACCAACAGCATATGAAAGACTGTTAATGTCCGCTGTCCCTCTGGGGATAAATGAGACTTGGGAAAATTTGCTTTTTGATACAGGAACTGTAAGATCACAGGACAAAATAGCTTTATTTTTACCTGTCACACAAAAAGGAGTTGTATGTTTCTACAAAAATGATACCCTCCAGGTGGGCTGAAGTAATCGTAATATAACAATGTCTTATAAATGTTACATTAAAGTCAGAAGTGGGGGTACTGTTTGTAATACTAACTATGATTCATATCTGAGTTTAATGAAAACTACATTAAATGCAGTACGTGACAATCCAGTCTTAACTAAACAATTGTCTATTAAAGATAGGAAAATGTTTCATGCAGGGATAACACGTATTAGTACCAAAGTAATGATTTTATTTGTGGGAAAAAGGCATATAAATGGTTACCTGAGAATTGGTCCGGCAGTTGTTTTTTGGGTTATCTGGTTCCAGCAATAAAACATACTGCAGAATTACCTTTGGGTAAGATACGAAATGTAAGGGAAACAGCTCGAAAATCTGAAGGTCCAGTTAAGAAACCTGTGAATCCAGTTGGGAAGATCGAAGCTGGTTGGAGAGACCATAATTCAGTAAAAGACAAAAGTGAATTGACTCATATGGACTTGGGTAACAGTGTTATATCCTGGGCAGGAATACTACCAGCCTATGGAGCAGTCAAATCGATCTGGGAGCTGAGGAAGCTGTCAAGACTTCTCAAAGTAATGAGTAATGCAACTTTTTCCGCCCTAGAATTGGTGACTGATAAACTGAATGCAATGAGAACTGTTGTGCTACAAAGTCGAATGGCTCTTTACTTCACCCTAGCAGCAAGAGGTGGTACACGAAGAAGAATGCTGTGCTTTTATCCCTGAGAATCGTCACGAGACAAATAATCACCTAGAGGTAATTCAGCAAGTATCAGCAATGACTAAACCAGGCCCAAACCCACTGAAGGACTTTTTCCAGAATCTGTTTGGGGGGTGGGGTTCCATCCTAATGAACATTTTAATTGCTATTTGTGTGGGTATACTCCTAATAGGAGCATGTGCTTGCTGTGGAATTCCCTGCATGAAAAGATTCATCAAAGATTTTGTTGATATATCTGTTACTGAAACTTTTTACCAAGATGTTGAAATTGAAAGATTGATTTCAGATGATGCTTTTTTTAAAGTATAGATTAAATGACTTGCCAAGTCCTTAAAAGGAAAAGGCTAGGGAACGAAATGATATTGTTTATGTTTCCGAATAGAATAAAAAGTATTAAAAGGAGGAAGAATGTTAGAAAAATATGTACTTAAACATATATGAAGTGCTAGTTTAAAAGCAAATAGTATGTAATGCATTTTATTCTATTTTACAATATGGCAGTAAGAATGATCTTACATGTAATTGCTTGAAGCTTTGGAGCTGCAGTGTGATTGAACTCTGACCCTGGCAGTAGCCAGCTCAGCAAGCTTATGTTTTTCACTAATGATTATCTGCTGGGTCAGGGAAATGCATGTATGAGGCATTGAATCTTTTCTTCCTTCCTCTGAGATAGTTGGCCTTGTGAATATTATCAGCACAGCTGCTAGAAGTTAATGTTGCAAAGAAGCGTATTAAGAACCAAACTGACTATTGTATTCGAGCAGGACTGAAACCTTGAAAGAGCAACATTTACAGAAAGACATTGTAACTGACCAGGTGCCTTGCAAGGCTGTATTATTCTCATGGGAAAACTTTTAAAAAGTATAACCTCAGCACTTTCTTATGAATAGAATATTGTAGACTATAGTGATGTAGGTGCCCTGTGACTGACCACGTCAGTAAGGTGAGCACAGCTTGAATGTATAGTGTATTTAAAGAAGTTTACTTCCTGCATCATGTTAGACAGAATTTTATACTTGTACTGTATGGTTTTCTGCCTCCTGGTGTACACTAGTAAAGTTTCTTGAATCTGAATCTCCTGTGTTGATGACTGTCATTTTAAAAAGCCTAATGATTTTACAGTCTGATTCTTTGATAATTTATTTGACAGACACCTAGAGGAGCAGTAGGAGTTAATAAGGTTGCCACCCGTCCCGTTGTCAGCGGGACACTCACGGGTTGAACTGCCTCATCCCGTTGCCCGCTGTGGAAAGTAGTGGGACTTGAAAAGTCCCGCTTTTCAATCGCACTGAATTGCCGTGGAGAAGCTGCAATTACTTCCGTCTTTTCCACGGCAATTCAGTTACGTCACCAACCCGGACCTGCAGGCAAAGCTGCTGCATGTTAGGTTCGGGTACTGTAATTCATGCAGCAATTGGCTGCAGTTCATGAAAGGGGTGGGGATTGGGGCAGGAAGAGCCCTGCAAAGATCGCGGCTGTAGGAGTGCTTTGTTTTAAGCGCTTCTACAGTCGCTAAAAAAAAAAAAAAAAAAAAAGAGATTTTTTTTTTATAACGAGCCAGTCAGTCAGCCATCCATCCATTCTTCCAACCAGCCAGCCAGCCATCCATCTATTCATCCAGCCAGCCATCCATCCATTCATCCAGCCAGCCATCCATCCATTCATTCAACCAGCCAGCCATCCATTCATTCAACCAGCCAGCCATCCATTCATTCAACCAGCCAACCATTCATGCAGCCAACCAGTCAGCCACCCATCTATTCAGCCAGCCAGCCATTCCTCCAACCAGCTAGCCATCCATCCATTCATGCAGCCAATCAGCCATGCATCCCTTCATGCAGCCAGCCAGCCATTCTTCCAGCCAGCCAGCCATCCATTCATTCAACCAGTCAGCCATCCATTCATGCAGCCAGCCATCCATTCATGCAGCCAGCCAGCCAGCCATCCATTCAGCCATCCATCCATCCATCCATCCATCCATCCATCCATCCATCCATCCATCCATCCATCCATCCATCCATCCATCCAGCCATCCATCCAGTCATTCATCCAGCCAGCTGCTACTCCTACCAACCAGCTAGCCACTCCAGCAACCGGCCAGCCAGTCAGCTAGCCACTCCAGCAGCCATCCGTTGTACCCATAACAACATCTCCTTCACCACTCCCGTGGTGATGTCATGGTAGAGGGTGTGGCCAGTGTCATATTGGCCACACCCCCATGTCCCACTTTGGCTCACTGAAAAGGTGGCAACCCTAGGAGTTAACTGCAGAAGACACCTGGAGGAGCACTCAGCTGTAATGAGTTCGCCCTGGTGCTAATGGTCCTGTGATCCACATGTTTTCAATTATCCCTCGTAGCTACTGGTCTTGTTACTTGTTAGTCTATGGGTGTGTGGAAGTATGACAGCCACTCCAACCCACCCACTCACACACATATAAACATACACAAAAAGAAGCAGACAAACACGTGCACACATTCACACATTCATTACACCCACGCCCACACACACACACACACACACACTCACACACACTCACACACTCACAAACACACACACACACACACACACACACACACACACACACACACACCTAGCCTTCACCATAACAAACCTCCAGGCAGACACATACTCATGCATACACTCACACATGCAGTCCCAAACATTACACTCAGATGCACATATCCTGACACTACCTAACTGCTAAACTCTCAAGCACTTACCTATACTGTGATGGATGAACATGACCATTATCACAAGTATTCATCAGTGACCTTGCTAATCTAATTGCTCGGCTGCATAAATGACTCACTGTAGGCAGTTCTGAGGAGCGCATATGGCTAACATATGCATTTTCTTCATTCAGAAGCCATTGCAAGTAATATTTCCATCAGTCTTTGATGCCCTGTGGACTGTTGAGCAGGTTGTTGCTGGTTGTTGTTAGCATTCATTTTGAAGGGTGTCCAATGACTGTCTTCTTTATCCTTCTGTCTATATCTCGCAGCTTGATAGGGTTTCTTTGGGCCATCTGCTGAGTCACTTTCCAGAGAATGGTAAAGTGTCGTTAATGCCTTGGTCATTGCTATTGTGACTGTTCTGCTAGCTTCTTTGTTAGACAGCCAGTATGCCATTCCTTCTTTGTCTGGTCCATCTTTTCATTTCCCACTTTTTCTGCACTCTTTCTTTTTTTTTAAAACTTCCTGGACTTCTCATTCCACCACTAGCTTTCCTTGTGCACTATATTTCCATCCCTGGCTTGACCACATAGCTGTTCTGTAATCTTCAAATATGCTATTTTGAGATGCTGTCATCCTTCTTAAGCTCCACCTATTTCCCTATTTCCTTTTCTTCATCAGCCACTACAGTCCTAAGTATTCCTTGAACTCTCTGACCAATGCTTCCAGCTCATTGTAGCCACAAGTAACTTATACTGTAGGCTGACTGTTTCACTTGGGATGACTTTGCAATCACTGATTCTACTCCAGTGCTCTTTCTTTCAGATACTGGCTAAACTCTTGCCACCCCTATAGTACTTTTTTTAGGCAAGGTTCAAATGACAAATTCACCACAGTAACAGGTACAAGCAAGCAAAATCTGATGGTAATGCTACTCAATGCTAGAAGTCTAAACTTCAAAATAGATTCATTCGAGGCACTCCTTAAAATGGAGAACATCGACATCTTTGCAGTGACAGAGACCTGGTTCAAGGCTCCAGAGAGCACCCCTGCATTACCAGGCTATAATTCATACCACACCTTTCAACCACCTAACCTGGACTGAAACACTAAAGGTGGAGGCATGTCCATATTCATTAAGGATATCCATACCTCCAGGCTAGTTGCTCAGCATAATTCAACCGAGATTATCCAAGTGCAACTAACTCTGGGCAAGACCGCAATCCAAATTGTAACTTTCTACAGATCCCCCACCATGCCCCAGAATTCCCACTCATCATTTCCTGATACACTGGAAAATATTAGGGTACAAAAGAAAACCCTAATAATGGGCGATTTCAACTACCCCACCATTAACTGGGAAAACTACTCATGTACCAATTCTTTTGCTCAACGTTTTCTGGAATTCATAAATTCCAACACCTTGGATCAACTTATCCACACCCCCACCAGGGGCAGCAATATCCTAGACCTGGTCATTATCAACATGGGTGACCGGTGTTCCACACCAGTGGTCAATTCCTCGTTGGTCAGATCCGACCACAAGCTAATTATCCTAGACATCTACATCCTACCCTCCCCCCATTAGGGAAACCACCAAAAAAATTTCTCCAAAGCTAACTTCATGCTTCTTAAGACAGAAGTGGCAAACTTCATGACACCCATGCAGACAGACAATAGAGGTATGACTGCTGAATCCTTCACAAATGCACTTTATAAGCACATACACGAGTGCATGGACCGTGCTATCCCTAACAGAACCAAGATGCTATTTTCCAAAAAAAGGAAGCCAATCTGGTGGTTCCCTGCCATAAACATACTCTATAACAGAAGAAAGAAACTGTTGCAAAAAAGAGTAAAATCACATGACTGGAAGAACTCCCTGGTCAGCCTCTGTAAGAAGCTGAGATCCCTCATAAAAATCCTCCAAAGCTAGTTATGAAAACAAAATTGCCACTGATTCTAAAGACAACCACAAAGCATTCTATAGCTATGTCAAGAATCTCAGTGGCAACACTCAGATCTGCTCTGAGTTACAGCACAATGCCACTAAATATACAGAACCAACTGATATTGCCAACATCCTGGCAGATAGGTTCAGTGCTAACTTTACCCCTCCCACCCCCTAAAGGGCTCATCTCTATACTGGAAGAATGCAAAGTTCCTATAATCATGGATGCGCAGGTAAAAGCCACACTCTCCAAAGCCAAGAACACAGCATCCATGAGACCTGACAACATCCCAGCCTGTGTTCTACATGAACTACAGAATGAATTGGCACTCCACCTAAGCACCATGTTCAATCATAGTCCCTTTTCAGGCTTTGTGCCCACTGAATGGGACACAGTGATGGTTATCTCACGCCACAAAGGGGGAGCCACCACGGACCCTGGGAACTACTGCTCCATTAGCCTAATGAGCCTGGTCTGCAAGGCCATGGAACGTATCATCATGGAACTTATAAACAAAGACATTGGTAATCTCCAAACTCTGGACTCCACCCAGTTCAGGTTTGTAAAAGATAGATCATGTCTCCTAAACCTGATTAACTTCTTTGAAGCAGTCACCAAAGCCGTAGACGAGGGTTAGGTGGTTCACACAGCCTATCTAGATCTCACCAAGTCTTTTGACACCACCCCCACTCTGGAATTATAGATAAACTCACTAAAATAGGTAGAAATCCCTATGTCACAAGATGGGTTGCCAACTGGCTCACTGACAGAACCCACACTGTGAAAGTAGCAGACTCCAAATCTGACTTCAGACCAGTGACAAGTGGAGTATCACAGGGTTTAGTCCTGGGTCCTCTCCTGTTTGGTATCTACTTTTCTGAAGTACAGGCTAACACAGAAGGTCTTTGGCTAATGAAGTTCGCAGATGACTGCAAACTAGGAGCCATAACTGAAACTCCTAACGATGTGGACATCCTACAAAAGGGCCTCACTGAGACAGATGCCTGGTGTCAAAGCCATGGCCTCAAGTTCAAGTGCCAAAAAGTGCATTGTCATCCCCTTTGGTAACAATTCTGTACCCATGAGCTACCACATAGGTGGTAGTCTACTTAACACTGAAAGTGTGATAAGAGTCCTTGGGACACAGGTGGACAGTAGTCTCTCCTCTGATAATCACATCACCACAGTAGTCAGGAAATCCTTCTACGTGGCACACCTCATCACAAAAGGTTTCTCATCCAGGAAAAAAGAAGTCATTGTTCCCCTCTACTCGTCACTCATTAGACCCATTATAGAGTGCAATGCCCCTTTTGGTATGTAACTCACAAGACATCTACAACAACTGGAAAGGCCACAGAAATACCTCACAAAGAGGATTACTGGCCTCAAACAGATGCCTTATGCAGACCATCTCTAAAAACTCCAGTTTTACTCCATCACATATCGCCTATTCAGAGGCGATCTCTGCCTAACATACAAAGCTATGTCAGACCCAGAGCTGTTGGACATACTCCACTTAAAGAAATCCCAATCCCTCCAAGCTACATGCCCTAGGGACCTAAACCTTGTCACCACAATAAATAGAACATGCTGGAGGGATAGATTCCTGTCCCAGAGACTTCCCATACTCTGGAACAAACTACCTATTGATATCAAACAAAGCTCCCCATTAGCACTCTTCAAGAAAAATCTTGATGATTGGATGGGAAATAGGAAATTCACCCTGGAGATCACCTCTGTGGCTCTGCTCGACAGAGGCACAGGAAAATAATTTTCTTGGGTGGCAAAAGCCAGGGTAACATTTTGGCTAGGCTTGTATAGGCCCTAGGGCCAATCGCCTAGTACCGACCTATGAACCTATGAACCTTACTAGGAGGAGGTCTATCTGAGTTGCATGTTGGCCACTTTTGTATGTGATCATGTGTCTGTCTGTCTCTTGCTTAACCACGTGTTGGCAACAAATCTCTCTCTTGCTGAACCACGTGTTGGCAACAATCAAGCTATTTTCCAGAAAGAAATCTAGAATGGCCTCTCCTTCTTTATTCCTGATGCCCCTATCCACATCGACCCAGGAAGTCCTCATATCCTGTTCTGCCTGAATGCACTCTTTTCCTTGCTATGACACCCCTGCTGTGAGGCACAGGCTGAGATTCTGAATACTGCCCCAGCCTTACTCTGGAGTCTGGTTACTATGACTCTGTCACTAATTCTGATAACATCTTGTCTGTCTTCAAGAGACAATTCCCACATTGTTTCTACTCTGTCTTCCCCAGAGTAGTAAATTCTTGATCCCAAGCCAAGTTACTTGCTGAACTGCCTTTTCATTTTGTCTCCTAGATCAGCAGTGTCTTTTCTTGTCAGTGACCCTATATTGAGTGTATTAATCCATAAGTTATTGTTTGGCAGAGTGACTGGTTTTACATCCAACTTTCACTCAGAAGAGCTATTCCAGGTAAAAGCAGGTGGTGTGCACAACTCTTTCCCCCCCTTGAGAGTCTGTGTTGTTGTCCACAGCTCCTTTTGGGTGAGCTTGAGGTGAAAACACAAAGAGATAGGGAGAACAAGCAACTCCACGCGACCATTGGTCTCAAATCCCATACCTTGTGCAGGGGAGCAAAGACCTTAGCCATTTTATTTATTTATTTAACATTTGTTGACCAGGAAAATTCAACTAGGACAGAGCCTATTTTCAGTAGAGGCCCAGTAAGAAATGTTCCAGATGCATGTCTTTGGAATGTGGGAGGAAATCAGAGCACCCAGAGGAAACCCACATGAATGCAGGGTGGACATGCAGACTCCGCATAGAAGGCACCCCAGCTGAGAATCGAACTGGAGAACCTCTTGCTGCAAGGCGACAACATTAAGTGCTGCATCACTTCCCTGTTATGCCAACCATGCTTATTATTCAGACTATGAAAATTGTCTAGGAATCGTAACTCTGAATTCTTAATAAAACCTTGTTGTTTATCCAATTCTTAATAATACCTTGCTGTTTAGCCAGTTTGCACGGAAGCATTTTTAAAGTATCATCACATGCTTCTGGGAGCTTATAATTAACATAAATCAGAGTAACACTGGGATGCAGAGGTAATGTAATATTTTTATTAGACTGATGTTTTACAGTACAGCTAGTCAAGCTTTTTGACCAACATGAACCCTTCATCAGAAAAGTGTCTTAAAACTCAAGTAACTGTACTGAACACCTGTGTTGTCTCAATAAAAGGAACCACATTCCTTCTGTGTTCCAGTGGTTTCTATCAGTGAACCAGCACAGCATTTTCCCTTATTCTGCAAATTAAAGTAAATCAGTTTCTGGGTGAAGTTTTGTTAAGGATGTTTACTATCAACCTTTTTTAGTCTCTGGGAAACTATTCCTCCTCCAAAGTGTTAGCTTGTGGAGTTGCTAGTTCTTAGCTGAGCTTTCCAAGAATTCTAATGCAAATCCCATTAGTCACATTTACCTTTGTACCTTTGCCTTTTGCAGCTGTTTCAGAATTCCTGTTTTCTTTGAATGGACTGGGATAACACACACATACCACCCACTGGTTAGATATGGTAATCTGTCTCTTCTTTCATTGATACTGTATAGACGTATACATGCCTTTTGACCATCCCATTTTCTCATTCTCACCCCATCATTTTAAGCCTCACTGTTTCTCTATTTGTCTTTCTTTGTTAAAGGAGCATTCATATAAAGTGTTACCCCTTTATTGACTCTCCCTTTCGCAGTTTGGGATGGTTTATCTGATTACCTGTCCTGCTACCTTCTGATTTAATTATTGTTGTTTACTTTTTTTCTGACATTTATTTATATGTTCTAACTGCTGTATGTTTTCCTAATGTTTATCAACCTTTTGAGAGCCATATCTGGGGATCCAAAAAGAACCCCACTGGTAGTGGTAAGAGCTGAGACCTAAAGGGGCTGTTTACATGCCTCCCTATTGAAATGTCAGCATTTGACATACCGAGTGCTAACAAGGTGAAAAAAAAAGACTGAAAGCACAGAAGATCAAATCTCAAAAAAAAATCACTCTTCTCCTTTAAACTTCTTTTTGCAGGGGGAGGCAAGCCCTCCACACACCCCACACCCCACATACTTGTATATACCAACTCTGAGATTGCCATATCTCAGAGAAAATGGAATATTCTGAGAAATGGCATCTCAGACTCAGTATATGTAAGTTCGTTCTTTCAGCCATCAAGTCTCCATATTTCACGACTCACTCTAGCAGGTCCCGACATTTCAAATGGTTACTGTTTACATGATGTGTAAAATGTAATTCAGAGACACTTTAGCCCAATGAGGAAAGACCTCCTTATCAGCATATATATATATATATATATATATATATATATATATATATATATATATATATGGGTGTACTTTCCTACAACGAAAATTAATTTTTTCGAAATGGGAAAGTACATCCCCACTTAAGCGAAAGTGAACTTTAACGAAAGTGCAGTTTCGCTTAAGCTCACTAGACCGAACCTACCGCACCACAATGGAGAACATTGAAAAATGGGCTATGTCCTCCACTGTGGTGCGATAGTCACGGGCCTTAGGGTTAGGGCATGGGTCAAGGTAAGGGGACAGCCCTACTAACTATCCCCTTAACCTAACCCGTGCCCTTACCCTAAGGTCCGTGACTATCGCACTACAGTGGAGGACATAGCCCAATTTGTAATGTCTTCCACTGTGGTGCGATAGTCACGGACATTAGGGTTAGGGCACAGGTCAAGGTAAGGGGACAGCCCTACTAACTATCCCCTTACCCTAACCCGTGCCCTAACCCTAAGGTCCGTGACTGCTAGCCCGTTTGGCCTAGGTGGTTCGCAAGAGTGCACTTTCATGAAAGTGCATTTTTGCGTTAGTGTGGGTGTACTTTTGAAGTTCGAAGTATTGAACTTTTGTTCTTCAAAAGTACACCCATAGATAGATATATATATATATATATATATATATATATATATATGTGTGTGTGTGTGTGTGTGTGTGTGTGTGTGTCTCTCTGAATCACCCTTAAGTACTGCAAGCGCAAATTAGCACTTTCCTGCAGTACTTAACACTGGCAGCCCATGCAGGGCATTGGCACAGAGATCCATTCACTGTCCCACACAAACACGTACACATTCTAACACACACACACACACACACACACACACACACACACACACACACACACACACACACACACACACACACACACATTCACACTTAACAACACATCACTTACCTGTTCCTGAGTTGACAGAACATCCTTGATGTCTCTTCTTATTTTTGTCCCTACTCACGTAAACCATGGATCATTACGGTCGGTCAGTAATGTCAGACATTAGTTTCATTCTCCTTACTGTTCATAAAGTGCACAGTGGTGCTAGACCTGTTGTAATATTACATTTTTAAATTACTCTTAGTCATATTTAAAACATTGTCCCCGGTGTCATTTAGTATTCTTCCTGGCTTTGTCTTGTAGCCTCCTCCCTAACAGGCAAACACCCATCCCTCACAACTCTCTAGCCCTGATTTTACAGGATGCTCCGGTTTTTGCCTGTTATAGGTGGACAGTCCCTCGTAACATACGAATTGTTGCAGGCATTAACTAATCCCAGAGATCAGAATTTCATACTTAATATGTAAAAATCCTTTGTTACACCAACTAAGCAGTCAGTGTAGCGGGTTAATGCTACTGCTGCATTCTGTGCCAAGGGTGCAGCATTGCTACCCTGCCATTACTTTCATTTTTAAAGACTTAGATAATATTGTAGAGCCTCTCATTAACATCGGCAGTCAATGTACCTTGTCACTTAAATGTGTAAATGCCTTATCACAGGCATTTCTGGGAGATAGCACATACATAATTAACATAGGCTTCTTCCCTAGAATGCTTCATTAGCATTTAGCCTGGTCGAAGAGACAGTTCAGTGTGGTGCTGCATGTCTTTTTGTTAAAACACTTTGGTTGGGCTGTCTCTAAATCTGAAATGGTTATCAAGTGGTGTGCACCCAATGTACACCCTGTGGTAACCTTTGTGAATCCAGCCCATAGTGTTTTCCCCTTAATTTTCCTTTGCATATTTGTTTCACAGAAACTTCTCTAAGATACATCCTCATTGCTTTATGAGACCACCATTACTCCCCCTTGCACAGCTACATCTAAAGCACTGCCTCAGCATGTGAAGGTTTTCACTCATAAGTTTAGAACTCTTACTTTTGAATGCTTTGATTCTCTAGCTAAGATGACTGAAACAGACTGTTTGGAAAACACTTCTTTGCAAATAGTTACCAACTTCTAGATACAAGATCTCTGGACAAGCCACTAACAAGTTATAAAATTACATTAAAGAAAGAGTATAATTTGCAACCCTTTAATAGCTGCAGCTATCTGACTTGAGAAATGAAAATATAAAAATTAACCGGCCATTTTCATGTATTCTTATAAAATGGTTATCAGTCTTTCCTTGGCTTCTGACCAGCATTAAACAAGAGCAATATAAAGTTTGTTATTTAGGTCAGGCATCATAAGCAAAGTAACTGGATGCAAAAACACTGAATCTGGAAAACGTCCAGTAGTTTCCATTGAGATTGTACCTGTCCCCAGTGACACATATTCAACTTCTTATGAAGTTACCCTGTCTTGTCAAAGAGATGAAATGTTAGGCAGCTCCCCCAGTACAAAGTTCATAGATTTGCTTCCTGCTTTCTGCTACAAGGCAAAAGATAATTCTGGATGGTACACCTGATTAGCACACATAACGAGGTTTATCACTCATTCTGAGTCTCAAAAGCCCTCTGTAATACAGAAAGAAGTAAATATTCCTTACTGTCCAATGAAATCTGCTAGCATAAAGCCATAACATTTTATGGTGTTTGTGAAGATAGGTGAAGGTGGCCAGCCTAGCCAGATAGAAGTTTGTAGATAATTCTGTCATTTGTAAATATTAATGTAAGCCACAGGCCTGTTCTCTTAAATGTGAAACGACTGCATTGGATATTGAACTGCAAAAATGTAACAACAGTGCACTCTGCTGTAAGAAAAGTCAAGCATTTTATGACTGTCTTTGATGACAAAATTCGGAGCCGATACGTCTGAATGAAGGAATTTTGCCTATTGTTCTAAGGACAGATGGCTAGAATTTGCATGTATAATTTATTTTATTGCTCTGGTCCCTGACCAGCTGCAATATCAAATGGGCTATTAACTTCTGAGAGTCTGTTAGCCTGGGAACCAGAAAGAAATGATGTAATCTGAAATGAATCTATATAGTCAAAAGGGGCACAGCTGGAGAACCCGTGCCAGCCTTCCCCAGGAGTGTCTGTGTGGTTGTATATAACTCTTATCTCAAAGTGTTTGCATGTCAGCTACTTGGGCAGGGACACAAAGCACTGGTTGGACAAAGAGGGTGCTAGAGGTTTTAGTTTGCCCACTAGACTGAGATCTGGATCCTATAGCTGTGCCAGTGGGGAGTCTTACTGGGGACCTGGAGAGAAAGGCAGAAACCAGCCCCAGACTGACTGTGATCTCTATGTGCTCTTAAGGGAAATTTTACTTTACTGTGTGTGTATTTATTATCCTTTCCCTATATGGATGCCCCTCACTGGTGTTAGTGGTGAGGATTGAGGCTCCTTGATTGCTGGGCCAGTGCATTGGCGTCACAGTGTTCAATTGTCAACAAATACTATGAACATTACTGTACTTTATTACAGCCTGTTTTGTCCTTTAACTCTCGTTTTGGACCTTAGTTCATGATTCGCATGCTTTCTCCATTTCACACTCATGTCAGATATTTATCTGAAGAACAGTTAAGAGGTGTTCTGGCTGGAATAAAAATTCAAACAGTAACTACATCAAAACATCACTCCCCAGAGAGAAAGGACTGGCTATAGCTTTATGACCTCACAATTCCAGCTTAGAGAAGATTGTACCAGACTCATAGAGCCCCTTGTCTGATTAAGTAGCAACTAAACAACCAAGAGCTGGGGAATGTTAAGATCCTGCAGATTGTAGTTTTTCCAAAGTACTCACTAATATCAGGAAATATATAAAAAGAAAATTTGAGCACCAGGTTCTTAATCCCTGTACTGATGTTTTTGTAGCTCCCAAACTCACACAATACATGGTATGTAAATGAGAGTTTTAATAGAGTGGTAATACTATTTGAATAGCATCATAGAAACAGCTATTGTGCTGACATCCTTCTCACATATCCTCTCATGAATCCATTCTGCATTGCAAAAGAGAAAAGTGCTAAAAAAACTTTAAAAACTAAATTTTCTCAATGTTTTCTTTGAGTAAATGCACTATGCTATATTATATTATGACATGATATTCTTTGATGGCATGGTATGGTGTGTTTGGTATGGTAAGGTATGGCATGGTGTGATGTGGTGTGGCATGGTATGGTATGGTGTGGTCTGGTGTGGTATGGTGTTGTATGGTGAGGTGTAACATATGGTATAGTCTGGTATGGTGTTGGTATGATATGGTATGGTATGGTATGCTGTGGCATGGTATGGTATGATATGGTATTGTATGGTATAGTATGGAATGGTATGATATGGCATGGTATGGCATGGCATGGCATGGCATGGCATGGTATGGTATGGTATGGTATGGTATGGTACAGTATGGTATGGTATGGTTGAGGTCTAGCCATTGCTGATATCCAAGACATCAGAAGATAGACAGCAGCCCCTTTTCCATGCATTCTATAATCTGTAAAAAAAAGGTACCTGGTACAATTCAGTCCTTTCCTCACTTGAATTATAATCAGATACATAGATCTGTTGTTATTGGCATCCATTTTCCCTCATTTCCTGATCTTTTATTGTAATAACTGAAAGTTTTCTGGTCATTCACACACCACCATCCGTGAGAAATTAGCCAGCTAGCTGATGTCTCTCATAAAGCTGGCAGTTCTGGGGTGAAGGCAGTAACAATTGGCATTGTGTCTGAGTAACACTGGAAATGCTAGCTTTGAGCTGCACCGCCATTAACTACATCAATATACATGTTCTGTAGTCCTTGCTAAAGACAGCTGACTCTGAACTGACCATTCAGCATATACTAATGCACTAAGGAAAACGTATTATTATTATTATTATTATTATTATTATTATTATTATTATTATTATTACACAAAGGGGGTTGTTATTATAACTGCTGCTGAAATGCCCAAAAGGAGCAAGGAAAACATCTGTGTGATTTCCTTTTAGGCTTTGGATGCTCCATTATTTCTCAATAATATCCAGTCCAGAAAGAATTGCTTCAGGTTAGTATAACCATTTATAAGAAAATGTTTGAAATAACATGTAAACGTATTGAGGATATATACAGAATAGAAACACAAATAAGACATTTGTATTTGTATTTGTGCTGAACTAACCAATTCGGAAAATGTTGCTTCACTTATGTATGACTGCCCCACAAAATGCTGCTCTTGCAGAATTCTTCAAAAAAACTATTAAAAGGTCTTAGAAAAAAGGGTTTTAAAAATAAATTATCCTAACTGGCTAATGGCTAAAAACAAGGGGCTATAATATCACATAAAGACTGCTACATAAAACATCCTGACAACATAAACTCTTTACAAGTGGATAATACACACAATGGCTAGACTCTGGATGCATACTGACAAATCAGAATCCTGATGATAAAACTATAATAAAAAAGAAAAAAATCTGCCCCATCACTGAACACCAAACTCAAAAGGTCAAGCCACAGGACCTCAGCAATAGTACAAAGAAAATCAATTCAACAAATTACCTTTATGCAGGTAAAAGACAGATAAAGTGACAACATTGTCAGTTAGTTCTGGTGGAAAGATAGAAAGCCCTGACTATGTCCCAGGTGGCCAGAATGTGATTAGTGGATTAAACGCATGATGGAGCTGACTAGGGAGGATAGATATACCCATACTAGAGGGACAGTGAGGTAGAATCACCTGCAAGAAAAATGCTTTATTGTTATTATTATTATTACTATTACACAAAGGGTTTGTTGCAGTGCTAATCCTTTACCTAAGTGCTCTTCAATCTTAGTGAATGGAAGCATGCACTCATATGCAAAAGGTGGTAGTCAGTAAGCAGTCCTATGGCATGACCAGCTGTCCCCCTGCTACCAGTATCCATAGGAGTCCCTCAAGGATCCATCCTTGGCCCACTATTGTTCTCACTATTCACCAATCAAATCTCTTCTTCCTCACTCACAGCATTAGTAGTACAGTATGTAGATGACACCACCCTTATAAGTGCCGCCCCCACCTTAAAAGAACTGCAAACCCTAACCCAAAATAATTGAACTCTAGCCGAAACATGGTTCACAAACATGAAACTTATTCATAATCCCAAAAAAACTAAACTAATTCTTTTCAGTCCTGGTTATGCCCCCCTCCCTTAACAATAGTTTCACCATTCACTCCAAAAATAACATTTAAATCACTCCAACTGCAAACACTAAACTGTTAGGTATAGAAATAGACAATATAATATATATATATATATATATATATATATATATATATATATATATATATATATATATCCCTTGTTGTTGATGAAGAAACCACAAAGCAAAAAATGAATATATAGTCACAAAAACTAAGGTTTCAAGCAAGGCTCATAGAAGTAATAAATAATCCTTAGGAAAACTGAAAAATCCTTTATTCTGTTGAACAGGTAAGCACTTTCGCGGTTCAAATCCACTTCATCAGACCATATTAAACTCACAGGTAAACTGACAAATATTTGAAACACAAAACAACCAATCAAATCAACTGAAAAAGGGAGGGAAACCTATGTAATAGATATGTAAAACCTGGCTATTCAAAAAGCACTTCAGGACAGGGACGTCGGGAGGCATACGCACTGTACTGATTTCAGTACAACTTGTGTAGAAGGGGGGTAGCTTTTTAATTTTTTTTCGCTTTTACTGCACAATGCTTTAGGCAGCCAGTCCAGGAATGGAAGCTCTTGGAGCTGGTCTCACTTTGGGGAGGATTATTTTGGAGCTGGTCTCACTTGAGAGCGGGAGGATTTGTTATGTTGGAGCTGGTCTCACTTGGAGGATTTGTTATGTTGGAGCTGGTCTCACTTCGTGGAGGGTTGGTGAGTAATATGAAGTAGGATTCCCGTGTGTGTGTGTGTGTGTGTGTGTGTGCGTGTGTGTGTGTGTGTGTGTGTGTTGTCCCCAGTGCCCACAATAAATATTTCACACTATTTACATCAAATATACTGGGTAGGGGGAGAATAGCATGGTTAGATCTAACTGCTCACTGCTCAATTCAAGAACATCTTGAGCTGATAATAAGGTGTTGCTAATTGCAGATCACTGCTGTTACACTATTGGGAACTACACCATTGGCTAAATAATACTGATGATAGGTTTTCAGAATCCTAGCCTGTGTATTTCTTCAGGTTTTGTCAAGTAAGATATGAAATATGTAGTGGAGCAATAGCTGACCTAGGCAGTTACCTTGGGCCCAGTGCTATCTGGGGGAAAGGCCTTGACATAAAAATATATAAAAAAAACCTCCCAATTACCAGTTCCATTCAGCTGCTTTTATTAGGAGACAACATGGTCTTGAAAGGGTTTTATCAATCTGAAGATTAGTCTTGCCAGGTACTTGCTGTAGCTGAAGGGCTTTATGTGTTGGGGGATGTTTGCCATATAGATGGGAAAGAGCTAGAGAGAGAGAGATGACGACAGTACATGCTGCCATATGAAGGGCTTTGTTATTGTGTGTGTGTGTGTGTGTGTGTGTGTGTGTGTGTGTGTGTGTGTGTATAAAGTAGTTACTGGTACTAGTTCTCTTATAACTCCTTACCATGCCCAACTTGGTGATCATCTATGTGTGGTTTTAATTTCATAACTTACACAGTGTATTTCTGTTTTAATTTCTGTTTAAAGAAGGTGATGTAGGTTTCTAATGCCAAGATAACAACTTCGCTTTGAAATTTGTTATTAGGAATGACTATCTAGTTTAACTCTACTAACCAGCTTCTTTTCAAGCAAAGGGTTTTAGAGGTGAGCATTAAAAATATCATGGATGGACTAGTTGGATGTAATATATCACCTCAGAGTGCAAATCCAGCAAGTATAAAGTACTCTGCCTGATTCACAAGTACAAAGTGCTTTCTCTGATAAGTGTATAAAAACTCTGCCCACCATTTTAAACTGCAGGTTGAAGCATTATCTGGTTGTGATGTCACAGCATATTTTTAGGGCAGTGTGGTTATACCATACTTGTGAGTCAAACTTCTATTTCAGACATTGCTTATTTTCCTTGTTTTTTATTCAATTTTTCAACTAGGACCTTTACTTACTGCAGTGGCAGTATTGTTGCCTCACAGCTATAGGTTTTCTGGTTTGATTCTTGGCTGGGGTGCCTTCTGTGTGGAGTCTGCATCTTATCCCTGTGTTTGTGTGGATTTGCTCTGGTGTCCTGCCATTTTACAAAGACATGTGTCTAGAGTATTTCTCCCTGGCCCTCTGCTGAAAATTGTCTTTCTTTCGCCAGCAGTAAAACTGACAGCCATTTGAACTTCAGACTTCATATTCTTCAGAAAATACATAGTAAAACAACTTTTATTCTAGCAATAAATATATAGTAACACAACCTTTTTTATAGCAATTTTTTTAAGTTTATGACTATTTGAAATTTGTCCTTATTTTTGGGACTGTAATACCCTGTTATTGGCTTTGTCCAGGTTTTTTGTGCTAAGGTTGACAGCTATGGCAAGAACTGAATTCACTGAATATGTTTGAGGGCTGCATTCCCTCATTACTGGGTTTGTCCAGGTGTTTTGTGCTAAGAGGTTGACAGCTATGGTGAGAAATGAATTCATTAAATGATAGCCATTTAAGTTTCAGTCTTCCTCTCTTTCACAAAGCAGGTGATTTGGCATAGTGGTATGTTGTTCTGACTATTTTGCACAGGGACCTTGGCAGTAAAATGTATGATGGAAACACAGCATTTTATTATAGCAGCTTTCCAAGATTATACAAGAAATGTTTAATGTGTTCCTGTTTTTTGCCCTTTTGACCCACCCCAATAAATTTGGCTTTTTCCAGACTTCGTTGAGATGTAGTTGAGTATTGATTTTACAAGGAGCTGAGAGCTGCAGGAGAAGAGAAGTTTAGTGCTGATTATGCTAAGTCGGCTCACATTGCTAGTAGCACAACATGTTGTGTACTTGCCTTTAATGCAGAAGGTTGTTGGTTCTACTCCCATAAGGGGTGAATGCTGCTGTACCGAAAGTTAAGACACTAACTATGATCTTGTTATCAGTTTGCCATCCATTTCCTATTTCAATATTACTAGCTTATTTTTAATGTAATTTAGGCAATTTATTCCTCAGCGGCATCAGGCACTTTATTTTTCAGTGAAGCCATGAAATATAAAGGTGATTGCTAGCAGCAACCTCTTCATTAGTTAGATTTATTTAACGTGGAATTATTTAGATGACTTTTTTTACTACTTCAGAGATTGTGCATATTATTTACTGATAATGGTGGACTGTAGAAGTTTGAGTAGACGTTTATGATGGAAATGTTCTGAATTGGGCAGCTTTGTTTCATTGTTTAATGGAAAAATGTTCAAAGCAATAGGAAGGTGTATCAAAGAGCACATGTATGTTTCATATGCAAGGGGCCTGTGATTTAAAAGCAGCCCAGAATTAATTTTTATCTGCCACGGGTAAAATGTATTTTTCTTTGAATGTGGGTTTTAATGTTGTTTCAATGAATGTGAGTTTCAAGGGCAGAGAAGTTTTAATGCCAAGTTTGTTTAGCAGATGTCTTAGTGTTTGTGCTGTAAAATGCAAAATAAAACTTTCAAATGAAGTTCAAATCATCATAGAAGTAAATCAGTATGCACATTACTGTTTAAGGTAAATGGAGTGAAATAGCAAAGTAATGGATCATTGGAATGGCTGCAGGGGGAGGCTCCATTTGACCATGGTTTTGTGAGGGGGAAGGGCGGCAGACTTAGACAGCCCCAGCTGAACTATACCTCCCAACTGTCCAGATTTTCAAAGAATGAATAGATTTTTTGCTTCTTATTTTTGGTTTGTTCCTCAAAAATTGTGGTTTTCTGGCAAATGATTTAGGAATTAAGTCACTAAATAATGACACACTAGTTTCAGACTTTATAACCTTCAGAAAAATGCATGCTAAAATAAGACCTGTTCTATCAACTGTCCCAGTTTATACAAGAGCAATTTTACTACTGTTTATTTGTTCCCTCAATATATTTGGCCTTGTCCAGATTTATTGCATTAACAGGTTGAGAGGTACATGCAAATAAATTGCTTTATAGAATTAGGCATAGCCAAACCTCAACTGTCCCTGATTTTGGCTCAAAATGTTGCTCTTCCCCTAATGATCCCTCCACAAAATAGCAATTTTGGAAGAAAACATGGAGGGTTTACTTTACTTTTATAAATAACTGTAATGATCAGAGTTATACATTACTTTTATTTCAGAAATGCATGTAGATTCTCTAATTTTGTCAGCTGCTGTAAGTTAACTGTGCTCATATTAAAATGGTGTCCCTTCTTTGACAGGTTCTCAGCTGTATTGTCTGGCAATTTTATATTTTTGCATCACATTTTTGGTCCGGTTTTCATAAAATTGAAGTTTTCTGGCAAATTGTTAAAGACTGAAGTTAGAAAATAATGCAGACATTTCAGTTTCAGATTTCATACCTTTCAGAAAATTCGTACTGATGCAAGACCTACTACTATTCTATTATCTTTCTAAGTTTATAAGAGTAATATTTAAAAAAAATGTCCTTATTTTTGGGCCTTTGCCTCAGTTTTATTTATGAGTTTGTTGCTATAAGAGGTTGAGAGGTGTGTGTGTGTGGTAGGTAGCATACCTCTCAACTGTCCACATTTTGCAGAATGTCCAGATTTTTGCCCCATATTTTTTGTCTGTTCCTCATAAATTTTGTGATTTTCTAGAAAATCATTGAAGGCTGAAGTTGCTAAATGACAGATATTTGAGCTTCAGGCTTCATGTCCTTTAGAAAAATTCATACTAGCACAAATCCTGTTATTCTAGCAACTTTCTCATACTAGCACAAATCCTGTTATTCTAGCAACTTTCTAAGTTCACGAGAACATTATTTAATATCTGTCCCTGTTTATTTTAGGCTTTGTCCATATTTCTTGCACTAAGAGGTAGGTAGGGGTGTGTGTGTGTGAATGAAACATCCTAGTTAGTGGTAGCAGGTGGTTAGTAATTTACTCAAGCTCAAAACCTGTACCTTAGTTACAGAAAACAAAAGCATAAAGTCTCTACCCCAACTACCATGCTGCATTTTTCAAAGAACTGACATTTCAGGTTATTTTTCAATTGAAGGAACCGAGTTTGAGTGAATTATATTATATTACTGAAGAGGCATTACAGTGAATGTCTCTTCATCGACACTAAAAGAGCGAACCGTGAATTACGAGAATGGCCGCAGCTTGGCTGGGGAGGGGGGTAGCAGTTTGAGAGCTGTCAGTACAAATTTGAAAATCCTAGCTACACCCCTGCTTCAGGATAGGTAATCTATCAGCAACAATGGTGCAATGTATAAATGCAAAGCATATAAATATACACACACACATATATGTATATATATATATATATATATATATATATATATATATAAAGAACCAATGTTGTAACTACATTCTATGCAAACCTATAGACGATATGTGAATAATTATAAAAATTATACAATAAATAGTATACTGTATAATATATATATATATATATATATATATATATATATATATATATATATATATATATCCATATTCTGCATATAAGCATAATTCTGTATAAATATATATATATAATAATAATAGATACAAAATACATATACATATATATAAAATGCATATCAAAAATTGTGGTGTTGGTAAATATATTGAGCCCATCTTCTATTCTTATATACGTGCAATGTATATGCAGAAATGATGGTCAATGTTTAAGCGGCCTAGCTTTCAGAAGATGTTTCAAAGAAATATTGCTATTTAACCCGGGGGGGGGGGTCTATCAGCCTGAAATTGCAATATCCATTTCTGTTCCTTGGACTCAGTGTTATTTATAAGGTCACCAGCCCTAACACTGGTTCGTATACGTTCTAAGGCTAGAAATCTAAACTTATGGGCAGAACCTTCATTTTTAACATGCATGACCAATGCATTCATTTCTTTAGCATTTCTAATATCCTTCAAGTGCTCTAAAATTCTCTCTTTAAATGCCATATTGGTTTTACCTATATAAAAAGAAAAACATAAAATACAATAACAAAAATATACCAAATGTTTGGTAGAACAATCTGCATAAAAATCAGTATCAATTTTAAAATAAAGACTTGGATGGAAAAAGTGACCACCTATATGTAGGTGAACACAAGCCATACATTTTCTACAGGCATAGGTGCCTTTTCTGTCAGATGAAACAAAGTTTGAAGAATTCAAGGGTCTATAACAAAGTTGCTGCTTAAGAGTTCTATTATTTCTAAAAGTAAAATCTGGTTTCTCACCAATAAACCCATGGAGTTCAGGTATGGTTAATAAAATGTCCCAATTAGTAGTGATGGTTTGACATACAAAATCAATATTACTAGCAAACGTCAAAGGCATCCGAATCTTCTTCTTATTATTTATAGCTATTACGTTAGAATCAGAGATGTTATCAGGCTCTAATAAAGTAGGGGTGGGTGTATTATTACCATAATAGGGTTTACATCTCTTGTTCCTTTCTTTGCATGCTTCAGATATCTGTTTATCAATAACCTTACTCTTGTAACCCCTACTCATAAATTCGTTTTTAATAAAGATAAAGCCAAAACTAATTTAGTATCATCATTGTGTAGCTGTATAGTGCGAAAAATTTGCCCTCTATGAGCCTTGCTTGAAACCTTAATTTTTGTGACTATAGAAATAGACAATAAACTGAAATATGACATCCATATAGCACAAACCATCATGAAAGTTAACAAAAAGCTAGGACTCCTCTATAGGAACATATAGTTTATCCCAAAACAAACCAAAGCTACTATTGCAAGAACTCATCTCTTATCCATCCTTTTCTATGCCTCTCCCATCCTTACTAATCTCCGCCAAACTGATCTAAACAAAATTGAATCTTGTTATAACAAGATTGCCAAGTTCGCTACTGAAGCCTCATACAATTCCCATCACTGTCTTGCCCTTAATCAGCTCAACTGGCTCGAGTTGCCTCAACTACTCCTACTTAATCAACTCTCAATAGCACATAAACTCTGCTACCTACCGGAAAAAAAAAACCTGTACTCCAATATATAATTAACTCCCACATTCCCACTAGAGCCTTAAGATCTAGTTCCCAGAACCTCATCAGACACAAAAATGATGCTGGCAAGTCTCTCTTTGCCTGCACTATTGCCAGAATCTGAAACTCACTACCTAGCCAAATAACCTCCATTACCTCCACTATTCAATTTTAAAAAACTCCTGAAAACTCACCTCTCAAACAATTGGCTTTGCTAATGCTACTCTCCAGGTTAATTCTTACCAATACCTTGTTCAATGATACTACTAAAGGGCCCCTAATTCCTTACTCTGTAAAGTTTAATAACCAGCTGTTATTACTTTAACAAAATTGCTGCAAGTATTCATAATTCAGGCAAACACTCAAGGAAAAAAAAAAAATATATATATATATATATATATATATATATATATATATATATATATATACTAAACAGATGTTACTGCTTAGATTGTATCTTTCAGACCTTACTTTTTCATCTGAGATGTTCTACAGTCTATATGCTGATGACCTGAAATTGGGTAAACTGATTACAAGTGTTAGAGATAAGGCATGTCTGCAAAATAATTTGACTAAATTGACTATTTGGGCACAGGAGAATAATATGTTGATAAATACATCAAAAACTAAGCATATGAGATTTGGGAGACATAAACTGAAAGGCAGATATTTAATACAGCACATAGTGATTGAAACTGTAGACTCATTTAAGGACCTGGGTATATGGGTAGATTCAGCTATGAATTTTTCTAATCATATCATCCAATTGGCTAATGATAGTTATAGAACTATAGGTTGTATAAAAAGATTTATAAAGTCTAGGAAATCAAACATAATGAAGTCATTGTTTGTTAGTTACATTAGACCCAAACTTGAGTATGGAATAACAATATGGAAACACTATAGGGAAACAAGCATGAATAAACTGAAAAGAATACAGCGGAAATATACTAAGGGCATCCATGGATGTGAAAATCTAAGTTATTATGAAAGACTAAAATATCTGAACTTGTGCAGTGTCTCTTATAGATATTTAAGAGGAGATCTTATTCAGGTATATAGGGCATTTAGGGACAACTACCTCTGGGAATGTTTGGGGTTATCAAAAAGTACTAGAGAATCATCAGATAACCTATGTAGAAGATTCTATAGGAATGAGAAATGTACTAATTGGTTCTCTGACAGAATAGCTGATGCTTGGAACAAACTACCAAATTACATTAAAGCAAGTACTAGTTTAGATATTTTTAAGAACAGCCTGGACATCTATTATAGGAACAAGTGTTTTGGCATACTGGCAAGCTAGAAGGGCTTTAATGCCCATACTTGAAACATTTGTATGTATGTATGTATGTATGTACTTTTGGAAACCTGTATAATCTTAACCTACTGACTTTACTAAATGAATTGTCAAGCTATACCTTACTTATGCTTATATGGAAGTAATATTTCTTTCTGTATGATATTCCTGCTTTTTTGAAATTTTCTTGTATGTAATGCTATTGGAGCTTTTCTCCCCTGGCCTCCGATGAAAATGGATATGTGTCCAGTTGGACTTTCCCGGTCAACAAATGTAAAATACATAAAGGTACCATGGGCGACTATGGTGACACAAATTATGCACAGCTCCACCCAGAGATGAGGTTATATCAGTGAGGACAAACAACATACTCATGGCTGCTTGAATGATGGCCCCTCTGGACAGCTCTTATCCCAATCCTGGATACAATCCATGGGTAAGGAAATGAATAGGCAATGTTCACCTGGAGAGTAGGTT
Organism: Protopterus annectens; assembly: GCF_019279795.1. NCBI lineage: Eukaryota > Metazoa > Chordata > Ceratodontiformes > Protopteridae > Protopterus > Protopterus annectens. The sequence continues at coordinate 763,152,758 of NC_056725.1, read as the reverse complement.
TGATGCACAAGGGAAGAAAATCGCACAGACAAAAGTGAAGATGCCATTGGCTGCAAAGCATATCTTGGGATCATGGACAAGACTACTTTAACTAAAACTTCTGCTAAAAATGTTAAAAATGCATAAAACACAGACAAAACAAACATGGTTGACCAAGTCCTGTAGTCATAGTGATACATAAATGAACACTTCTCAGTACAGATTATCAAAGAATCTCAAACCCACATAATTTTTAGCATCAGGCATTTGTTGCTGTTAATATGAACCTTCTGCTTACAACCCCCCGGATTTACTAATCTTCCGTGTAAGACTAGATTAGTCTTACATGGAAGCACCAGTGTAAGAGTATGATGGCAGCAAGTCATGCATATTAATGAGGGTGAACTGCCTCAACTCTAAAGCTTACACGGAGCATGGACGAGTGTAGGGGGATGTCGGACTGCCGAGCAGTCCAAAAATCCACGCTCCTGCAATGAAGAAGTGCCACACTTTTGAGTTACATGAGTGAGTCTGCTCACGTGTACAGTGTAACACTATACTCCCCCCATATGTTAAACAACTGACAAAATTAAAAATAAAAAGATTTTTTTTCTTCTGATATAGCTGCCCGTATTTGCGCGGGTTTGCGCAGGTTTGCCCATTGCTTAGCTACAGTTAGCAGCTTAGACACCAGAAGAGGATAATAAGAAAAATATATGCAAATTAAGTAAAACAGCGATAGTGCAGTGGTTAGAGCCTTCACACAAAGAGAAGGCATTCCCGGTTTGAGTCCCACTACTGCACATTCAATTTTCTGAGGGGAATCTGTACACAAAAATATTTCCTGACATTTTTTATGTATAAGTTTTGTAAAAAGCATTGAAATATTAAATGTAGTAGTGAACAAATTATATATGTGTGTATATATATATATATATATATATATATATATATATATATATATATATATATATGTGAAGATGAAATGGTTATGCATTCTGAGGCATGTGTACCTTATTTTAAGCAATATAAAGCACTGCTAAGCACATTTTACCATTACTGAGCATATTTAAATACAGTTGTGCGTAGCTGCACACTGCGCTAACCAGCGCAAACGCAACATATTTGCACGTAGCTGCGCACCGCGCTAACCAGCGCAACATTGAGCAACGTTGTGCAACATTGGGCAAAGTCAGGCAAAGTTGAGCAAAGTTGGTTAAACAGGCTCACACCTCCTTTACTGTACCTTAACCAGTCAGGTCTGCCCAGCAGGAAAATAAAAAGCAGCGACAGGGCTCGAACTCAGGATACTGTGCACTATAGTCACAGTACTTAACCACTAAGCCGTGACAACATTTCACAAACATGCACTTTCAACAGACACATATCTATCAAAGGAATTTTAAACATTGCCAGCATCAGCTAAGCAGGCATGCCTACAGGTAAGTTTTTCCAAAACTGGCCAATCACAAATAAGTGCAGAAAATGAGGCATATTTAAGCTCCACAGGTGGGAATACTTGCTATAACTGGTTGTAGCTTCCTTCTGCAGTCAGCATTGCTGGTGTTGAAGAAGGCACTCGATTTAGAGCCCAATGCTGGGGCACCCAGGAGTCCAAAGTAATGGTTTGGCTCCTTGTCCACATTCATGAGGAAAGACTCCTGCAGGGCCAGTACCAGGGTACCCAATATAAAACGGAGGCCTGAAATAGTCTTGCCCGTGATCTCACCACTGCCACTGGTGTTCCTCAGACTGGTGAGCAGGTCAGGCACCATTATTCTGACCTGAAGTGATGTAGGGAGGATCAACTGGACCAGTGGATCCAGGAATCCCATATGATGCCTAATGCCCCAGTACTGAGTAAGTAGCCATTCTATTAAGTAGTTAAGAATTGGTATGCTTGTCTATACTATGGATAGGTATGTCTCAATATTACTGCATTTACTTCACAGCTGCAGGTGTCCGGGCTATGAACCAGCAAGCCCATGAAGACAGGCTGCAAAGGCTGTGTCATGAGGCAAGTTAGTAATTATTCTGCATGTACGATTATATAAAATAAATGAGAGAGCCTTCAAAAAGTCTTTTAACCCAATAAATAAAGGTGTAATAATCCTTTAATAAATGTATGATTCATGGAGAGCGTCTGTGGCATTTTCTTTGATATGTTGTTGTACTGTTGCATTCTATAAATAGTAGTGTTGTATTAAGCAGTGTCAACCCACACTTGGGTAGGTCCATATTACATGGATGAAGGGAGTGCCAGTAGCTTGCATGTATATGCACAACCCTCAACTGTTGGTTAATGGCCAGCATGTACAGGTTAATCTGGCACATGAGTAGCTTGGTATTGTGTTCCCCAGAAATGTCAGTGTGCTGCCAGAAATGTATGGCACTGTTAACATATAACTGATACTTTCACCTGAACATATCTAGATAATTATATGAAAGTAGATCTGTCAATGTACCATCTTAGCAGTAGTGTGTGCGAGCAACTCTCAAAATATGTTGCAGTAACATCTGTATCTTGGACAGTTTGTATCTAAGATACAGCTCATGTATATAATGATCTAGCAAAATCCAATTGCACAATATAAGGACATTGGGTAGTGCAATAATACATGTAAGGGACATATAACTGCAGTTAATAGGAATGTAGTGAAAACTAGAAGGATATATAAGTTGTTAATTGAGCTATCTTTTCCCACCCTACTGTATGTGCATAAAAAATGCAATTCCACACCTCAATCTGTATGTCTAATCTCAAATCATTTGTTGGGACATATGTCCTATTTGTTTATAAATATTTGCATTCATTTCTATTGCATGTGCCCTGTTAAAATACCACAATATTGGTGGCCTGTTGCCATCAATTCAACCTGCATGCTGTTGTAATGTCCACTATTGTTCTATATATGCATGTGTTATGCTTGCTGTTCAACTGTTGAAAATCTAGTGCGTTGGGTTAATGGGAATACTTCTGCATGCTGTTATAACTAATTGGGAATGCTGTTGACTGTTACTAACCCATATCTTTATTAAGATCTCCAAAACATAGTTCGTATGGGAAGGCCGGTACCAGTGGACCCACCTGTCTCACCTCAGCTGGCCATGGCACCTGGCACCAGCAGATCTGGTGCCCAGCCTGGGACCTCCTCCTACATTGGCCCTGTGCAACCTTTGGGCGGAAGTGCTGAAGGGGATGAGGCTCTGCCCCCCCCATGCAAGCGTGGGCGGAGGGGCACCTATCATCCTTCAAACGGTCCGGGCTGCAGTGCGTAGAGAGATTGAATGTTCTGTTGCAGAACCTCTACACCAGCTTGAGGCCCGAGTGGCGCAACTCCCAGGTCAGCCTGGCCCTCCTACACAGCCCCCAGCACAGCTACCCTCTGGGCCGTGAAGGTACAGTGGTGACTGTCCATGGGTGGGGACCTCAGTCCCACTGTTTCTATCTGGGGGCTTATGGGCTTGAGATTTGCAAACATCCCTCCCCGTCAGAGGTGTTCACCCACTACATGTGTCATATACCGCACCTGTATGCATCTTGTTTGTCTTGTCTGTTTACCTCTCCAACCTACCTCCCCAAATATTCCTACTTCCCCTACCCCACATTCCACTCTCACCTGAAAAAAAGGGCAATCTGCTCTCCCAAAAAACAAAATTACGCCCCATACATAGCTGCCCATTTTGCACACGTCCACTGGACACATGAAATGCTATTTAATTGACATTACAACATTCTTTGTTGTCCTCACCCCTCCCTCAGGGATTGAAGGGTTCATATCTATCTCCAAATTTATTGCATATGCACAGCTGTTGTTGTTGAAGAAATGGGCAGCTATGGACCTTCCCTACACCCATCCTGCACATCCCGAGCTATTTTCCATATTGTCTTTCCCTCTTTGTGCCCCTTTTTCACCACTTTCCTATCTCCCAATTTTTCTTTTCTTTCAAAGAAATTAGCGCGGGGGTGAGCAGGAGTAAGCACCATTAATTAGTAGTTAGCGGGTTTGCGTGGGTTTGCACGGGTTTGCACTTGTTTGCGCTTGGCTAAGCAATGTGCAAACCCATGCTAACCTGCTTACAAATGCTTAAAAGTGCCTTAGTCACTCTGTATGTGAGGGCCCTTGTTCTGCTCAGGAGCAAAATAAAACACCTCTGAAAGTCTCTAACCCCAGACCTTGCACACACTACACAACATGACATACCACTAAGCCACGGTAGATATACATCAAGTTGGTGCTTAAATAATTATATCATGCATCAGAATGAGTGAATGTAAAGGAAAATTAGCAATACCATACCACACAACTTGTTCTGTGGATGTTGACCAACAGTTGTTGTGGGACTACATTACATGACTGTGATAAGAGAAGCAGCCATTCTAGCAGGAAATAATGTTACACCATCACTTTACAACCCCACACAGTATCACAGCAGGACAAACACTGGCATATCTGTTTAGGGCAGAGGCCATACCTTCCAACTGTCCCTAATTTTCAGGGATGTCCCTGATTTTGACTCAAATTTTAGCTCTGTCCCTCTGAATCCCTCCTAAAACTACTGACTTTGGGCAGAAAGTTGGTGAATTACACTTAATGAATAATGACAATAATTAAGAGTTAGACACTTATTTTACTTCAGAAAAGGTGTATCAATTCATATGCTCTGATTCTCTCAATATTTCAACTTAATGGCACTAATATTTTAAAGGTGTCCCTGATTGTCCCTGACTTTTTCTTGACTTTTCCCTGAGTCTGTTTAAATATGTACCTTATTGGTTGAGAGGTCTGGCAGAGGCAGAAATACAGAGGCATATCAGCCTTTCTGCTGTTACACATTGTGCAAATAGCTTTGGAAGGAGTTTCAGAAGCATACCCTTATGTAGGAATACAACACTGAAATACAAATGGATGTAGCCATGTACTGGTAGCAACCAACTGTAAGAATGCCATTGCTCTATTGCTGAAAAGACCTGTGTGGTGAACAGACAAAAAATAACAGGCTATTCTCTGGCTACCATGTGGATAGCTCCACAGTTGTGAGTTACGCAGACAGACTACTTGCCTTGATAAACTAACATGTACACAGCAACCCTGTAAGTCCAGCAAGATAAAATCCACACAATACTACTTACTCTCTCTGTACTTCTGCAACCCTACCCAAATGTAGAATATACCTGTGTATGCAGGGTCTACCAAGGATGTAGGTAACATACTCACAGTACTGAAATTTGTCCAATTTTTCTGAGCAGCTTGTGCTAATGTCAACACTAAAAAAGCACAAACTGTCTAGAACTGAGTAAATGAATATTCACAGTATAGCAGTTCACAAACAATTCTTGTGCCAAAGGAATACATCTCTATAACTAGCTTTGTATGGTAGTTAATTGTAACAGTTGAAAAGAAAGTGCATCTTTCCATGTATCTTGGGGTAGCATTTTGAGGGGTGAGTACATTTCTACACTGACAAGTGGGTACTGGAAGCAGCAACATTAGGTCTGAGTACAAAATGTAAATCTCTGGCTACACCTCTGGCTTCTGATATAAGAACTATACCAACCTTCTGTCTTAAACAATGATGTTCACACCAAACAAGGATGATCTCCATCTTGGAAAGCTGAAAGGGCCACTCCTACATGAGTCAGCAATTTATAGTACTGGGTTGCTATGACAGCGATTACTGCAATTACTACATAGCAGGCTGCATGCAATTAGCAAATGGTGGCCACTAACTGGTACAGAGGCCATCACATGCTCATGTGCAAATTCCTACAAAAGCAGGCTGCAATCTCTGCCAACAAACTCAATCACTCTTTGCAGAAACTGACAGAGAGAGTGACAGAGAGAGAGAGAGAGAGACAGAGAAAAGGAAAAAGAAATATTACCAAATCATACAAAGGAAAGGTATGTGACACATATGTATTTACTGGCATGTAGTAGATATTATTGAAAAATAGTCTACATAATGTGAAACATTCATATGTGGCAGCAGTACTTCTTTATGCACAGATGTTCTGCTTAACTACTGCTATGGACAATACTGTGTGTACCTGTGGGCAGTGGGACATACCTATGAAATGTGTAGTTCAGCATTAAATGTCAAAGATCTGATCCATGTTATCTATGTTCTGTACAACAATGGCTGTTGGGGGGATTAGTGCTGACATTATATAAACATGGGTGTGACAGAGCAACACATGCATATTAAAGTGTAGCTTAGCAATGGCAACTGCTATAGCAGTCTAGTATGCTTATCTAGCATCTGTTGCCATATATACCCTGTAATGTTAGTCTGTGTTCATATGTGACACCTGTTTGTGTTGCAATACCCAGACCATCTCAAACAAATGTGGCTAGACTGTAGTGACCATTGGATAGGCACAGTTGATACTCAACATGCACATAACATACACATCTATGTCCTACACAGAGCATTTTAACATGCTACACATAAAGGATTCCCAAACCCTCTGTAAAGACACACTCCAGTATCCAAAATCTCATCCACACATTACACATAATATACCTGAGGGGTAGAGGCCTATCCTGGGGCATTTAAACACTCTGCAACACACTACACATTTATGCCAGGGAATGCTCCTTATTGGCCTCCTTACAAACTCACGTAACAACTGGTTGTGAAATGGTGAATTTAGCCAAGGTAGTACAGTTCTGGCACAGCATGATTAGTGCTGGTTTGGGAAACATTTGTAGCCTTGAGTGACCACCTGATGCTTCATGATGATGGCCTATGGTACTATACCCCATCCAGTTATTGTAACCACAGTACTACATATAGCTGTCATTGCTAAAAACCATAATGATGCGTGTGTGCACACATATGCACTGCTAAACAGTATGCATACCAATCACCATTTGCACAACTGATACATATATGTCTTGTGATGCTATTGAGTGACTAGGTCATATGACACATATTGGGTATGTGCAGTTGTGTTTTAGCATGCCATGTCATTGATGAGACTGGCATGTCCACAATATGATCTACACTCACCATAAGTACCGAACATTGGGTATGTGGTCAAATGGTATTCCATCAATTATCCATGCACCACTGATGATGTTGTGTGAATACTCATCATGCATGTGCTAAAAATGTGTCCACAATTATTTGCTAAAGACACAGAGGCTGTAATCAGCATTGAATACCTATCTGACACACAGATACACATCCAGCAATGGTATGTACACCTGTGAGTTATGGTGCACAGTACATCACAGGGTCATGAATACCTGCACAGCAATGTTGTGTCCATGAATGCATTGTGTTCCAGGGGGAGGGCCGTCACCTAATAACAAAACACATGCATCAAAGCCATGTATAATGTTAGTAACAAGGACTGACTACACTTGCACTGCATGCTGTTGAGCAACACATGTCCTGCATGCTGACATGTGTGATATGACTGTTTTGCTTGTGATACTGTACCCCACCATCAACTGCTATTGTGTATGTTCTGTGATTGCTGGTGTTTTGTGTGTCTGCTTTTGGGAGGAGTGTAGGTTTGTGTGAATGCATGTGTGCATGTGCGCATGTGCGCATGTGTGCATTAGCGCATGTGCGCATGTGTGTGTACGTGCGCATGTGCACATGTGTGCATGTGGTTTGAAGTCATATTCAGGTCTTAAAGTGTTTCCTGTTTTCGTCTCACAGTTGGCGAGGTGGGGCTGATTCACTACAGCAGGGAATCTGATGTCACTGAGACAAACAGTGATGATGAGGATAGGTGTGTTGAGGTACAGGCAGGTTTGTCAGGGTCTGTTGCTGGGCCAACAATCGACAGTATACAAGTATCCACCTTATCCATGCACACAGTCATACTGCCTGTACATCCATCATCACCATTGCCCTTAGCTGAGGGACAGTGTACAGTAGGCACTGGCCAGGACAGTGTGGAATCTATGGCACATGTATCAGGACACAGCAGCCATAGCCAGATGTCTGGAACAGTACCACATAGGCAGATGTCCAGGGGTTCTCGTCAAAGCACTGCTGGTCATCATGCCCCTGGCAGACATGCCACACCTCTTTCTACCACATGCATGTTCCAGGCTATCATGGAGGCACAGACACGAATGGAGTGGTAAACCAGACAGGGGCTAAGGGCACAGAGGGCTCATTACACCTCTGTAAATGACAGTATTCATGACTTAGCAGGTGCCATACGTAACTACACTGAGGTCAGTGATAAATGTTGGGGTGAGACATTGGATGTCCTCCACAATGTCATGTCCATGTGTCAGACCAGTGCAGGATGGCTGAAACATCGACATGGATGTATGCCAGCAACATCACCAGCTGGAGGTCACCGTGGATGTCCAGCAAGTCACAGCCGCTCCCATAGTACCAGTACAAGCCCCAGCAATGTTGGGGGGCCTGTCCATAGACCATCCTACCAGACCACGTGCACATGGCTCTGGCCAGTCCCAGCAGGGACCTGGATCCAGTGGACATATGTCAACCTCTTCGGATAGTACCCAATCTGGATTAGTACCTGATACTGTCTGTAGCACCCCTGCCAGGCACAGGTTCCATATCCGTGGCCAGAGACGGTGATCTGTAAATCCTGCCAGGTACAGTCTGTAGCTGTCTCACAAATCCCTGTATATGGCAGCCACATGGTGGAACTGTGTGCATACAGACAAACACGCATAAACCAGAAACCTAGGGCAAACATATACCCGCACACATGACATCAACATTGGCCCATAACAGAACTCATGGCCCTCATACACACACTCACACACACATGTCAATTGTATGGCACAGTGTAGGCCTCTGGCAAACCAACAACACACCCTGTGCATATGATGAAACCTGCGCTACCTTCTGTCATCTGTAACATTGATGCAGGAACAGGCTAACATGGCGCTGATGCACAGAGTGACTTTAATAAAGTATAGCAATGGTTGGATGTGTAGCATGTTGTCAGCAGTAAAGTGTAATGATATCTTTAAAGGTGTAGCTAAGCAGGCATGATGCATTAAAGCTGTAATTAGCAATGTTGTATTGTTTTCACCAGTGTTTTTTTCCAGTTGTGTTTTGTTTGCCCATGTGCCACTTGGCTGATGTGTGTAGTTGTGTCAGCATGCGTTATACAGTGGGCAGTAAGTGTGGGGTGTGTGCAACACAGGTTTACAGGTGTCCATTTGTGAACATGGTGGAGGTGCACTGTCTGCATGTACATGCATATTGGACACATGGGCAGGGTGACATGCCCTGTATTGGCCAGTGTTAACACTCCATAGTTTCAATTGGTGGTCGGTATGCATTGTACTACACACATTTTGGAACTTGAGTATGCATGTGTGTGTATGCCACGGGTTGACACTGTGCTGTGAGTGATACTGTTGTTGCTATCTGTCATTGGTTTGCATTACTAAGGTTAACACTGTCCCAGCTGCATAATCCTTTAGTAATGCACACTGTTCACCTACAGGGTTGCATGGACCATGCTATCACAAACACAAGAAATTCTCACTTATACAGTAAAAGTGCATTAGTCTCATGGACCCCTGCTGTAAACTAAATATATAATAGAAGGTATGAAGTTGTACCAAAAAAGAGTTACATACCAAGAAGGGATAACCTCTCTGGTCAATATCATTGGGAAAATACAAGCTCTCATTAAACATACAAGGCAAGCTTCAAAATACAAAATGTCAAGGATTCCGAAGACAACACTAAAGCTTTCTTTAGTGTTGTTTATAATCTACAAGGGAAATCTCAGATCGAGTCACAGTTAATGTAAATGGTCACAGAGTACACTTATCTGACTGACATTACCAATATCTTGTCAGACAGTTTGACTGCGGATTTCACCACCCTGTCATTACACAAGGGCCACATTTCCAGACCTGATGAATGTAAAACCTGGTGATTCAGACACTCTAGTTAAAACATCTGTTTACCAAAGTCCAAACCACAGTGGCAATGGTACTGGACAGTGTCCCTGGCTGTGTCATACACAAGCTGACATATGAAGTCACCACTCACCTAAACACTCTGTTCAGATGCAGCCTCTATACGGGTTACATACTTGTGGAATGACACATGGTAATGGTGTTCACAGTCCCCAAGGGTTGAGCTACAACTTCTTCTTCTTCTCCTTTTGGATGCTCCCATTAGGGGTCGCCATAGTAGATCATCTATTTCCATTTCTTCCTGCCCTCTGCATCTTGTGCTGTCACACCATCCACCTGCATGTCCTCTCTCACCACAGCCATAAACCTCATCTTAGGCATTCCTCTTTTCCTGTTACCTGGCGGCTTCATCCTTAGCATCTATTTCACAATATACTCTGCATCCCTCCTCATCACATGTACAAACCAACTTAATCCTGCCTATCTGGCTTAGTCTACTAACCTCCAAACCTGGGCTGACCCTCTAATATACTTATTCCTAATCCTGTCCATCCTTGTCACACCCAGTGTAAATGTTAACATAAATTGATTAAGGATAGAACTACAACAGATCCTGAAAACTCTCACCCTATAAGCCAGACAAATGTTATCTGGAAGGCTATGGAGCACAGCATTATGGAACTCATTAACAGAGACATTATGAACCTGCAAACACTGCACCATACCCACGTAGGTTCTCTAAAGGCCAGATCATGGCTCCTACACCTAGTAGACTTCAAGCCAGTTAACAAGGCTATAGGTGAGGGAGGGGAGGTCCACACAGCCAAGCTATAGTTTACCAGCAATTCATACCCATCCCACATTCTGGTATTATACATAACCTCAACAGACTGACCATAAATGATTGTTAGATGATGGATTGACAAATGACGCACAGATGTAGGACACACAGTAACATTTGCAGCCTCCATGTACAATTCTATGCCAGTAACAAGTGGTGTTCACCTGCACTCAGTCCTGGGACCACTCCTGTTTGGCATATAGCTTTCTTAGGTACAAGCAAACACAGTAGGGATATGTCTGCCCACGTTTGATGAAAAGGCATACTGTGGGCTATACTTTATTCTCCAGATGATACACACATCCTCCAAAAGGGTATCATAGAGACAGATACCTGGTGTCAAACTCATGCTGTAAAGCTATAAGCCAAAGAAAGCATAGTTATCCACTTTTAGAAAACAAAGTATCCCCAGAGTACCACATAGGTAGTAGGCCCCAAAATGTGGAACAGGTACTAATGTATACATAGAGCCATGTGTTTAGTCATCTCTCCTTTGATAATCACATTACCAAAGGGTTTTGGAAATCCCTCTGTGGAGCACATAAAACAATAAAGGGTTTGCATGCAGATCCACAGAGGTTAAAGCACACCTATAATGATTAGTCATCTTTGCCAGACTTTGCTTGCTTTGGAACAGGATTCAAATATACCTCAAGCATAAAACCTCATTCACACTCTTCAATAGAAACTGTGATGAGTGGATGTGAAACAGAAGACGTAGCCCAGGGATCACTGCAGTGGCTAAGCTTGTCACAAGCATACAGAAGTGACCTAACGTCTGGAAAGTGCCAGCACGCTCTGGCAAAGAAAACAGATGCTTTCATGGAGAAAACAGAGTATCCACCTATGAAATAATTGAGGTCACATGTATGTATATGGCTTTGCCCCACAGCTACCTTACATGTGTAATGCACATACAGTTGTCATTGTGATATGTCATACACTAGAAAAATCAAAACCCACTCAACATTGATCAACGGTGTCACACACAGTCAGCAAGTACAAGATTCGTTCTCCTTCTGAGCTACATTATAATACAACAGCAGTATGCATTTACACAACGTGCTATACAGATTATTGAGATACCACCTTTCCACAGGTATATTTGTAGGATGGTGATATCATCAGACTTTACAAAGATGAGTATACCACTTTTAAGGGGAGTGAGGTATTTCTGCAGCCTTTCCAGTTGTTGTAGTCTCCAAAAAGGTTACACCCCCCCCCCCAGGAGGGCACGCACAGTTGGCAAGTGCAGGATTCAAACCCCTACCAACCTACATTATGATTCTACTGCAGTATGCATTTATACAATGCACTATACACATCACTGGGATTTTACCTTTCCACATGTATATTTGTAGGATGGTGACATCATCAGACTTGACAAAGATGAGTATACCACTTTTAAGGGGTATGAGTAGTCTCCAAAAAGGTTGCACCTCCCCAAGAGGACACACACACTCTCTCACACAGTTGACAAGTGCAGTATTCAAACCCCTATCTAACTACATTATAATACTACAGCTGTACACATTTCCACAACACGCTATACCCATTACTAGAATTTCACCTTTCCACAGGTTTATTTGTAGGATGGTGACATCATCAGACTTGACAAAGATGAGTATACCACTTTTAAGGGGTGTGAGTAGTCTCCAAAAAGGTTGCTTTTCCCCAGGAAGATACACACACAGTTAGCAAGTGCAGGATTCAAACACCTATCTAACTACATTATGAAAGGACAAGAATATGCATTTACACAACGCACTATATACATTAGTACGAGTGCACCTTCCCACAGGTATATTTGTAGGATGGTGATATCATCAGACTTGACAAAATGAGTATACCACTTTTAAGGGGTGTGAGTAATCTCCAAAAAGGTTGCTCTCTCCCCAGGGAGAGACACACACACACACACACACACACACACACACTTGGCAAGTGCAGGGTTCTTAATCCAAACTAAATACGTCTACACTTCAGCAAGCAATATGGAGTTACAGGGTGCAATACAGACATTACTTGCTGACAGTTTGCCCAAAGGTTTTTTTCACATTTGCTAACCTCAGCAGGCTTATCATACTAGGTGTATTGTGAGTGTATTGTATGCATAGGCCATGATCATATCATATATGGGTTGATGCACCACATGCTGGCACACACAGGGTCAAACCGGTGGCTAAGCTCTGTCAACCCAATACTGGACAATACAGTCAAGAAGAGTAGGGTCATACAACCACAACACCAACAGTCTCACATAGACCTACAATATAAGCACCAGGAAAACACACACATAAGTACACATTACCATACTCGGAAAATACAAATATTAATCTGAAAAAGAGAGAGTTTCCTCCTAAACAGACAAGCAAGCAACATGCACCTCCAAGCACACACCAGAAAACACATAATACACCAAAGCAGTGTGCCTCACAACAGGCCCTAAGGTAAAACAACATACCCAACACACACTAGTAATAGGTGACTCCATAGTCAGGCACACAGATGTTCCACTCACCCGGCTGGACAAGGGGAAGCTTACTGTCAGTTGTCTGTCAGGTGCTATGATCCGCCACATAACACAAGCACTTAGATCACCCCAGAACAGGTACATATATGACGTGGTCTTTGTACATGTCAGTGTAAATGATCTGAGACATACCTCCCAGGACAACATGACAAGAGATATATAGTAGCTGTATGATCATGTAGCCCAGGCTGGTAAGACCATGACCTTGAGTAGCATCTTACCTTCACCTACATGATACTGCAATATAACAGAAAGATGATAAACTTCAACAATTGGCTGAGCTTCTGGTGTCATTCAAAGGGTATCCAGTCTCTGTCTGCCTGGGATGACATGATAGACATGTCTCGTTGCTTCGCTAGATATGGTTTGCACCTGTCACCCCTATGCTTCTGAATACTGGACAAGGCTCTTGCTGTCCCTATATTACCTTTTTTAGGCAAGGCTCAAAGGTTCATAGTTTCACTGGTAGGTACTAGGCTATCAGCCCTGGGAACTATACAAGCCCAGCCTAAAAAGGTACCCTGGCTTTTGCCACCTAAGAAAATTATTTTCCTGTGCCACTGTCGAGCAGGGCCATAGTGGTGATCCCCGGGGTGAATTTCCTATTTCCCATCCAATCATCAAGATTTTTCTTGAGGAGTGCTAATGAGGAGCTTTGTTTGATATATATAGGTAGTTTATTCCGGAGTATGGGATGTCTCCGGGACAGAAATCTATCCGTCCGGCATGTTCTGTTTATTGTGGTGACACGGTTTAGGTCCCTAGAGCATGTAGCTCTGAGGGATTGGGATTTCTTTAAGTGGAGCATGTCCAACAGCTCTGGGTTTGACATAGCTTTGTATGTTAGGCTGAGATCACCTCTGAGTAGGCGATATGTGACGGAGTAAAGCTGGAGTTTTTTGAGACAGTCTGTGTAGGGCATGTGTTTGAGGCTGGTAATCCTCTTTGTGAGGTATGTCTGCAGCCTTTCCAGTTGTTGTAGCTGTCTTGTGAGGTACATACCAAATGGGGCATTGTACTCTCTAATGGGTCTAATGAGTGATGAGTAGAGGGGAACAATGACCTATTTTTTTCTGCATGAGAAACCTTTTGTAATGTGGTGTGCCATGTAGAAGGATTTCCTGACTACTGTGGTGATGTGATTATCAAAGGAGAGACTACTGTCCACCTGTGTCCCAAGGTCTCTTATCACACTTTTGGTGTTAAGTATACTACCGCCTATGTTGTAGTTCATGGGTACAGAGTTTTTACCAAAGGGGATGACAATGCACTTTTTGGCAGTAAGCTTGAGGCCATTGCTTTGACACCAGGCATCTGCCTCAGTGAGGCCCTTTTGTAGGATGTCCACATTGTTAGTAGTTTCGATTATGGCTCCTAGTTTGCAGTCATCTGCGAACTTCATTAGCCAAAGACCTCCTGTGCTAGCCTATACTTCAGGGAAGTAGATACCAAACAGGACAGGACCCAGGACTGAACCCTGTGGTACTCCACTTGTCACTGGTATGAAGTCGGATTTGGAGTCTGCTACTTTCACATTGTGGGTTCTGTCAGTGAGCTAGTTGGCAACCCATCTTGTGACATAGGGATTTATACCTAGTTGAGTGAGTTTATGTATAATTCCAGAGTGGGGGATGGTGTCGAAAGCCTTGGCAAGATCTAGATAGGCTGTGTGAACCACCTCAACCTTATCTACGGCTTTGATGACTGCTTCAAAGAAGTCTATCAGGTTTAGGAGACATGATCTGCCTTTTACAAACCCAAACTGGTTGGGGTCCAGAGTTTGGAGATTACCAATGTCTTTGTTTATAAGTTCCATGATGATACTTTCCATGGCCTTGCAGACCAGGCTCATCAGGCTAATGGGGCACTAATTCCCAGGGTCTGTGGTCGCTCCCCCCTTGTATAGTGGGATAACTGTCACTGTGCGCCATTCAGCAGGCACAAAGCGTGAGGTGAAGCTATGATTGAACATGGTACTTAGGTGTGGTACCAGTTCCTTTCTGTAGTTCATGTAGAACGCAGCCTGGGATGTTGTCTGGTCCCATGGATGCTGTGTTCCTGGCATTGAGAGTGTGGTTTTTAACTGTGCAGTCATGATTACAGGAACTTTGCATTCTTCCGGTATACAGATGGGCCCTTTAATGGGTGAGAGGGGGTAAAGTTAGCACTGAACCTATCTGCCAGGATGTTGGCAATATCAGTTGGGTCTGTATATTTAGTGCCATTGTGCTGTAACTCAGAGCAGATCTGAGTGTTGCCATTGTGATTTTTGACATAGCTATAGAATGCTTTATGGTTGTCTTTAGAATCAGTGGTGATTTTGTTTTCATAACTAGCTTTGGAGGATTTTATCAGGGATCGCAGCTTCTTACTGAGGCTGACCAGGGAGCCCCTTCACTCATGGGATTTTACTTTCTTTTACAACAGTTTCTTCCTTCTGTTGTACAGTTTGTTTATGGCAGGGGACCACCAGACTGGCTTCCTTTTTTTGGAGGATAGCGTCTTGGTTCTGTTTGGGATAGCATGATCCATGAACTCATATAAGTGCTTATAAAGTGCAATTGTGTAGGATTCAGTAGTTGTAACTGTATTGTCCATCTGCATGGGTGTCATGAAGTTCACCACTTCTGTCTTAAGAAGCATGAAGTTGGCTTTGGAGAAATTTTTTAACATGCTTTCCTTAATGGGGGTGGGGGCAGAATGTGGATATGTAGGGTAATTAGTTTATGGTTGGATCGGACCAATGAGATGTTGACTTCAGGTGTGGAACACCGGTCACTCAGGACAAGCCAAACCCCGTAACCAACACAAATAACCACAAAATGAGCTAAATGCTATTCATTGCCAGAAGTCTCAGCCTCCAAATGCACACTCAAGGCATTTTTCAGTATGGAGAATATTGATATCTGTGCAGTAACAGAAACCTAGTTCAAGGCTCCAGACAGCACACCAGCACTACCAGGATACTACTCATTCCATACCTTCCAGCATCAGAACCTGAATCATAGCACATAGGGTGAGGATGTATCCATATTCAACAAGGATACCTACACCTCTCTCTACATCCTCTCTACAGGATATGTACCCATAGAATGTTGCACAGCAACATTCTTCCCACTCCACAGGGCTGGGGCCACAAAAGACCCTTGGCATTCACGCTCTATGAGCCTGACGAGTCTGATCTGCAAGGCAATGGAGCCAGTCATAATGGAAGTCAACAATAAAGACATTGGGAACCTTCACACAGTTGAGCACACCCAGTTTGGCTTCGTCAAATGCAGATCACGCCTCCTGAATTGGGTGGATTTCTTTGAGACAGTTACCCAGGCTACAGATGATTGAAAGGAGCTTCACACAGCCTACCTATACCTTGCTAAGGCCTTTGATACCATTCCCCAGTCAGGTATCATAGATGAACTCACCAACCTGGGCGTAAATCCATACATCACAAGATGGATTGCAAACTGGCTCACAGATAGAGCCCACAAATTAAGAGTTGCTGGCTACATGTCAGACTCTAAACTGGTAACAACTGGTGTCCCCCAAGGTTCAGTCCTGGGGCCCCTCCTGTTTGGTATAGACTTCTCAGACGTACATGCCAACACAGGAGGGTTGTGGTTGACTAGGTTTGCTGGGAACTGTAAAGTGTTTGCCATAACAGATTTCCCCAGATGACACAAATATTCTCTAGAAGGGACTCTGTGAGACAGATGTGTGGTGTCAGAATCATGGCCTCAAGCTCAATGTGAAAGAATGCATAGTAATCCTCTTTGGGTAAAACAAAGTACCCACAAACTACCACATAGGTGTTACCCCCTAAAAACTGACAAGGTAATAAGGGATCTGGGGACACAAGTAGACAGAAATCTTTCCTTTGACAACCATGTTGCCAAGGTGATTAGGAAATCCTATGTGGCCCACTTAATCAACAAAGGGTTTGCATCAGGATCAAAAGAGGTAGTGGTGGCCCTCTACTCTTAAGTCATCAGACCCATCATTGAGTACAATGCACCATTTTGGATGTACTCGACTAAGCATATCCAGCAGCTGGAGAGACCACAGAGGTACCTTACCAAGAAGATTACTGGCCTCAAATAGTTGTGTTATGTAACACAACTGGTAAAACTAAATCTGTTCTCCATTGCGTACCGCCTACTCAGAGGCACACTCTGCCTAACATACAGAGCCATGTCCAGCACATAACTGTTGGACATGCTTCATCTAAGGATAACAACATTGAGTCGCACTACACATTCCAGGGATATGAACCTCATCACAACAATGAATACAACATGCTGGTGGGATAGAGTACCATCCCAGACACTTACCTTACTGTGGAACAGAGTCCCAATGTACATCAGATAGAACCCCTCGCTGACACTCTTCAATAGCAACCTTGATGAGTGGATGGAAAACAGACAATTCATGCCAGGCATCAAATCAGCAGCCCCACTAGAAAGGGGCTTAGGGTACTAACTATTAGAACTAGGGCTTAGGAGACTAACCAATGGGGTGGTGAAAGCTGCACAACTTGCCTAGGCTAATATATGCCTCCGTGAAGATAGTCTACTACATACCTATGAACCTATGTGACAGGTACATGTCTACAGATAGTAGATGTGTACTTCATTGTACAGTCGTGTTGTACAGCAGGCACATGCACCACATATACTGTAATGCTTACAGATACTGGTGGCTGTTATGTACAGTGGGAGAGATGTGCACCTCATGTCTTTTGTGCCATTGGGATGTGTGCTGGGTGGGCAGTCCTGGATGGCTCCCTGTCATGGTCACCCTCTTACACACATCTCTGCCCATCCATCTTTGGCTTATTATACTGTGTTCCCCCTACATATATATAAGTACATAGGTAGGTAATAGGCTATCTGCCTGAATGCATATATTAGTATGGCCAGAGTGTGCAGCTATCACCACACATGGGGTTAGTTCTTTATGCCTCTGTGTAGTAGAGTTGATGAAGTGATCTGGTGTCACAGTTCATTTTCACATACACTCATCAAGGCTCCTCTGGAAGAGTGTCAGTGAGGGACTCAGCTTAATGTAGGTTGGGAGCCTGTTCCAAAGCAAGGGAAGTCTGTGAGTTAGTAATGTATCCCGCCAACATGTTCTATTTATTGTTGTGATGTTTATATCCCTAGAGCATGTGACACAGTGAGCTTGGGTTTACTTCAGATAGAGCATGTACATCAGTTCTGCATTGGACATCGACCTGTCTGTTGGGCAGAGATCACCTGAGTAGACAGTATGCAACAGAGTACAGATTGAGTTATTTCAGTCTTGTTGCATGGGGCAACTGTTTTAGGCCAGTAATCCTCTTGTTGAGGTACTTCAGTGGTCTTTCCAGCTACTGAAGGTGCCTAGCCAGATTCATCGCAAGTGTGCCATGATACTCTCTGATGGGTCTGATGACTGATGAGTAGAGGGAACCTCCTTTGATCTACATGCAAAGACCTTGGCAATTTTTGGGAACACATAGCATGATTTTCTAACCACTTTGTGAATGTGTTTCTGGAAGTAGAGATGACTATCCACATGTGTCCATAGATCCCTTATTATTACCTCCATATTTAGGGTGTTGGCACCTATGTGGTATTTGTATGACTTTAGCTCGAGGCCATAATTTTGACACCACATCTGTCTGACTTAGACCCTTTTTATGGATGTCTGTGTTGTCCCAAACATCGATTATGACAACCTTTTTGCAGTCATCCACAAACTTTGCTAACCATAGCCCTTGTGTGTTTGACTGTATTTCTGAAAAGTATACACCAGACAGGAGGGGTCCCAGGACTGTGCCATGGGGGACAGCAGTTGTTACCAGCTTACAGTCCAACAGGGAGACCACAATTCTTGCCTTGTGGGATCTATCTGTGCCCCAGTTGGCAATCCATCAGATGACATACGTGTTTATGCACAGGTTGTTGATTTTGTGGATACGACATGTGTGTGGGATGTTGGAAAAGGGCTTTTCAAGGTCTATGTAGGCTGTGTGGAGCTCATTTCATTGATGTATGTCCTGGGTAACTGCCTTGAAAACTGTCTAGGAGGTTTAGGGACCATGATCTGCCCCTGACCAAACCAAAATGGGCAGGGTTGGGCATTTGTAGGCTCCCAATAGCTCTGTTTATGAATTCCATAATGATGGACTCCATGACCTTGCAGATCAGGCTTATTAGGCTTATAAGACAATAGTTCCCATGGTTTGCTGTGCACCAACACTTGTGGAGTGTGCAAAACGTTGCTGTAACCCATTCAACAGTTTCATCTCCTGTACAGAGTGTGAGTCTCAACAGACTGTTTAGGTGCAGGGTCTGTTTGTCTTGGAGTTCACATATGACACAGCCAGGGACACCATGTCATCCCATAGACACCGTGTTTTTAGGTTTGGATAGAGCTGTTTAACCATTGTTTGTGTGATTTCTGGCTTTTCACACTCTCCAGGTATGGTAATGGGCCCTTCTGTCAGTGAGAGGAGGGTAAATATGTATGAACCTGTCTGGCAAGATGTTGGCAATGTCAGTCATGTACATGTATTCATTTACACTTTGCACTGACTCAGAACATATATGAGTTTACATTGATATTTATGACATAGCTGAAGAAAGCTTCATGGTTCTTTATGGACTCTTTGGCAATATTTTTGCCAGAACATGGTTTGGATAATGTTAGGAGTGCTCATTGTTTCTTGATGATACTGATCGGAGATTTATTGATCTTCTTTAGATTTTCACTTTCTTTGAACAATTTAAGTACTTGCATTGCATAGTTTGATTATGATAGGGGTCCAATATATTATATGGGTCTGTTTTCATATCACTGTGTGCGCAAGGCAAAATTGGTGAATAGTGACATGTATGGAGTAAGAATTGCAACTGCCAGATATGTGTGACCCACTGCTGTACTTAGACATGGCCTAAGTGTGTGAGCATGCTCAGTATGACCTTTCAGTATGTTGCTGACTGAAATTTGCTTTGTTTGTTTAAGTGTGTGACTGACATTTGCTAAATTTGTTTGTGTGTGAGCATGCCCACTATGGGCATTTATATAAATATATATATATATATATATATATATATATATATATATATATATATATATATACATACATATACTATATATGTGTGTGAAAATTCAAGTTGGTTTTTACTTCAGGGCTCACCTTTGTGCTGTACATCGACAGGAAGCACGCTGTACCTGCAGGGCTTCCATGAGTCAATTTACATAGACTTATCAATATTTCTACATACGGGGGGACAGATATTATTTGTACATTTCTACCCAGGGGGCACACCTGATTGTTACTGTGGGTGTACATAGGATGAGGGGTACACCTAACACATATACACATTTGCTAGGCCTGCACTGCTATGTACTCCATTTCCGTCTGTACTGTTGTCTATCATACTGGCTTGAGGCATACCACTGTACTACAGACCTTAGCTTCCAATTACACGCATATTAGTTTGCGACTTCATAGCCTACCCAACCCACATCACACTGCCTGGCCTGCTGTTGTCTGTCTGCATAGGCCTAGGGGGAGGTTACTCATATGCCTCTTCAGAGGGCATGATACAGCATTTGTTTGTGTTTGCGCTTTTCTACATTTGTCCTGCTGGCTGTGACTGTTAGGTATGTGACCCCCCCCAACTGGTATGTGTGAGTGACTTAAGTTGTGTCTGTGCCAGTGAAATGCCGTCATGGCTTAGTGGTTCAGTACTGTGACTACAGTGCACAGTATCCTGAGTTCAAGCCCTGTCACTGCTTTTTATTTTCCTGCTGGGCAGACCTGACTGGTTAAGGAACAGTAAAGCAGGTGTGAGCGTGTTTACCTGACTTTGCTCGACTTTGCCCGACGTTGCGCTGGTTAGCGTGGTGCACAGCTACACCCAATTGTATTTAAATATTCTCAGTACTGGTAAAATGTGCTTAGCAGTGCTTTATATTGCTTAAAATAGGGCACTCATGCCTCAGGTGGTGCTGCAGGGCTGCCTATGTCGGATGCACATAGTTCACTCCCTATACATGTTTGAAAACAGGTAGTGTCGTTAGGCATCCCTTTTACTGTATGTGCGAGTCAGAGAGAGGTGTTATTTCCAAGGTTCCTACTGAGTCAGTGTATGTGCTATGCGTTGCCTCTTTGCCAAGGCCAGGGATACTGGGCACGCCTCCTTCTGCCTACTGGGGCAGGCTCAGGTTGTTCCTCCTCCTAGTCACACTGTGCCTGTGCAGGCCTTGGCAATGGTGGGGGGCTGTTTGACCCTGCCCCATGCTGTTCCTGCTGCAGCTGTTTCCACAGGATCATATTGTGTAGCATGGCACATACCATAACAATCTGAATACATGTAGTTGGTGAGTACTGCAAGGCTCCACCAGATGTGACCAGGCACTGGAACCGTGACTTGAGCATCCCAAACACATGCCCAGTTATGTTTCTTGTTTGTGCGTTTGCCTCATTATGGAGTTCTTGTTCAGGTGTGTGTACATTTCTGATGGGTGTCATTAGCCACGGCTCCAGTGCGTATCCAGCATCCCCCACTAGGTGACCATCAGGGATGTCCCCATTGGCAAATCTCTGGTACAGATGCATCAGATGCCAGATGTGGGAATCGTGATAGCTTCCAGGGCAGCCAGCACACACATTCATTATTATGCTCTGGGCATTGCACATGACCTGGCAGTTGATGGAGGGAAAGCCCTTGCGGTTGATGTAGACCCTACCCTGCTCACCGAGTGGTGCTTTGATGCGTATGTTCATGCAGTCTATTGCACCCACCACCTCAAGGTATTCTGCTATTTGGTGGAAAAGACGCATATTGCTGGCCAATGCCTCACGGGAACTGGGAAAATATACGTGGTCACCGACATGTGCTGACATGGCATGCAGGAACTGTTGGGGTACCCTGGATGCTGATGCCTGTGAAATCCCCATCATATCACCAGTTGGTCTTTGGAAGGTACCTGTAGCTCATATTCTTAGGCCAACACATACCTTGGTATCCACTGGGATGAGTTCCCCTCTGTTGGTTCTGTGTGTGAGGCGTGGCCAGCACAGCTCAACAATTAGCTGTAGCAGGTCTCTATTGACCTATAGCGCTCCACTATTTCCAGCTCATGTAGCCCCTGCTAGGTTACCCTGGGTCCATACACTCTTCTCCGTCTCCTCACTGTGAATTGCTCAGCAGCATTCACAACATCACCACCCTCAGCACCTTGCACATGTTGGTTTATGATAGCAAGACCAGCCCCTAACATTTTGTCTGACTTAAGCTTTTTAAGCTTTCCCTCTTTGTATACTGCAGTGTTGCAGAGTTCTTGGGAAAAAAACAGGGGGGAATGGTGTTTGCAGAGTTTAAAGTGCCTGGCTGGGCTGGGCTAGTCTGCTGCCTGTGTAATTGGCTGATTCTGATATATTTCACCTGACAGCTCTGCTAGTTCTCCTTGGGTAACTTCCTACTACTTCTTTTCCTTCCTTTTGCCTTTCTGTTAACGCCCGGGGGGGAAGCGCCACACAAACAAGCACAAATGCGCGCACACGTGTGCACACACTGTGTGCATGTTTGCAAGGAGTTTCCTATCTTTTAACATTGTGCACCTTTGGTTTGAGGTTTTCAAATAGGACAACTATAGGCACGCCTCTTGCAATCCTGAGCAACTCAAAGCAAACATAAGCCACTGTGCTCCAATTAGCTTACAGCCTGTCTGACACACACCCTCATGATGTCACCTATATTCTACTCTACTACTCACCTACTCCTATTCTTACACTCTTGGGACATGGCTCACATGCTGGGGAAAATTGGGATTCACTATCCTTATCCTCATTTGCATAGGATTGCCTACTAATGCATGGTTACATCTCTTACACCGAGCTTCCCCCCTTAACAACCACTACTTAGTGGCCATGTTGTCCTCAGCCTGCCATTCACCTGCATGGCAGAATAAGCTTTTTAGTGAAAATGCCTATTTTTGGCTTTTTAAATTATTTTCTTGTTTTTATAAGCGCCACACGTTTGCGAGGTGCTGCGCTATGCTTAAACATCGGAGATCGGGGGAAAAAAAGTTAAATTGTTATATTTTTAAATATTTATAAATGCCAATGGCCTTATATTTGGCCATTGCTATGCTTCCTCAACTGTATGCATCCTTTATTTGGAGCTATCATAGCTCCGTTTAGCTATTTGCAGAACGGTACTCCGTTACCAACAGAGTACATTTCTGCAGCTAACACTAATCTTCCACGAATAGGTTAGTGTTTCCTGGATCGCAAATTTACCTCATTTGCATGGCTTTCAGCAGCAAATGAGGTAATTTGCATACCATGATGCTGTCCGTGCAAGAGTAGCTTTATCAGCTCTCGTGCACACCCCTGCCAGCTGTACCTGGATCGCACGGCAGACATATTGCCGCCGTGAGCTCCTACACTCTTCTTGCACTCTGTGCAAGCTTTCGTAAATCCGGCCCAACATATATGTTCTAACTTGATTATATTTCAAACCTGGCATAGACCTTGAAGCATGAGAAGATACAGTAAGTATTAATATTGGTTAATATTTGCTATTATTTATTATTTATTTATTTATTTCACATTTGTTAATCAGGTTGGTCCAACTGAGCACAAGCCCATTTTCAGTGGGCTGTTAGCAGCTTTTGTTGACTAGAAGTTGAGCCAGGATACACAACAGCAAAGATGCAGTTAAATTAGTCACTCCACTGGCATTTTCGTGAGCAGAATGATGGCGGCTTCTCTCTGCCGTTTGGGATAGGGATATGAGTTGAAATGTGCAAACATAACTGTTTCAATCTGTTACAAACAAATTATGTCAGAAAACATGCTTGATCTAAAGAATTATATTTATTTATTTTCTTTTGCTTTTGTAGTTTCTAATTTTGCATGAGTGTGTGCATGTATACTATATATAAATACACACACACGCACACACACACACACACACACACACACACACACACACACACACACACACACACACACACACACACACATTATGAGAGCAGCAGTTGACTGTGATATAACTTGCATATTTTATAAACTGCCAGCAATATCAAGTTATCTCAGAAAAGTATCAACTGTAACTTGTAACTGTGAAACTAACACTATTTTGTCTTAGTCATTCACTAATGACAATAACATAGTCATTAGACGTCATTCACTAATGACAATACCATTGTCATTAGAAGTGTCATTAGCGAGTCTTCCTTAGATTTGCAGTGTGGTTGTATGCAAACAAAAACAGTGATATTCCTGACAGAATACATTCATTCAGCAGTGAAGGATGACAATTTAATTCTGAATAATAGCAGTAGTGAATTTAAGTGACATTTTGAGAATAATATTTACAGTGCCTGTGAAGTAGATTATCATTAGGAATAGTAAATGTCACCGCCTCACAAAACTTGTGAGGAGGTAAGTGGTATAGTTGAAAGCTAATGATGATTTGTTACCTGTTTCATAATTATTTTTTTACAATAATTACTTACTTTATTTGAACCAGCACATTGCAGGATATTCTAATAAGCTTCTTTAGATTCTACATGCTTCTTAGATAAATCTACTTCTACATCTTAAATACTATGCTTCCTCATTCCATTGTTTAGTTGTCTCCCTACGGAGTTAACCCTATGTTGTCACATATTTCTCTGCTCATTTCTACACTGTTCAGCATCTCCCATAAACTTCGCATTGGGTTTGCATAAAATATCATAATATGTTCTCTAGAATTGTGTTTCCTTGGCTCTTACAGCATATATGCCAACAAGTTATAAGAGCTTTTGAGGGTGGACTTCTGGGAAGAGAAAACTATAGGCCGATGGTGGAAACTACCGAAAGGTATCCCTGCAGCTAATTTTTTGCTTTATAAAACATCATAGTGAACAGTTTCATAGGTAAAGAAGAAAGGGTTAATTACAATATTTTTAAAAGATGGGAAATAATACAAATCAGAGGATCGATGAAAATAGTTTCAAATACTCCATTCACAAATTCTGAAAATAAACAGTAACCCTTTTACCATTCTAAGTAAATGGACAGAATAGCCGGAAGATGATAGATGTACACTGTTAAAACAAGTAATATTAGCCAAAAGAAAAAAAAGAATCACAACAGTATGATCAGTACCATTTAATCACTTTTTAAGTGAAAGAAATTAAAAAAAGACCTAATAACTGCACATAGGGTGCAGTTCAGAAAGGTTACTGTGAGGGGTAGCCATTTCCACTTCAGAGACAACCATACAGTCTGTACCACAAAGTGATGCAAGCAATGTGGTGAACTGTCATTGCGGTTTACAGCAAATGTTAATGAGGCATTCTGGGGGAACTGTGTGCAAATTATTCATGCACTCTCGCCATTGAAATACCTGTGGTAAGGCATTTATGCAACTGAGAGATTCAGAGAATTGCTCAGCTGAGTAAGTTACCTCGGCTGGCAGTGTTAATGAACACAAACAAAAATTCATGTTCGTCCATTGTTTTCAGTAGGTGACATTGATTAGAAGTAAGTGCCAGGAAGTTTAGCTGGAAGATAGTATTGGGAGATATGAGCATATGCTTGTAACTGAATGCACAAGTGTATGCAGAATGATGAGTGGTCTTAGGTGCCTGTGTGTGTGTGTGTGTGTGTGTGTGTGTGTGTGCGTGTGTGTGTTTGTGTGTGTGTGTGTGTGTGTGTGTGTGTGTGTGTGTGTGTGTGTGTGTGTGTGTGTGTGTGTGTGCGTGTTTGTGTTTGTGTGTGTGTGTGTGTGTGTGTGTGTGTGTGTGCATGCATGCATGTGTGTGTGTGTGTGTGTGTGTGTGTGTGTGTGTGTGTGTGTGTGTGTGTGTGTGTGTGTGTGTGTGTGTGTGTGTGTGTGTGTCTCTGTGTGTCTGTGTGTATATGAATGAATGTGCAAATGTGTGTATGTATGGGGGGCTGCCATACCTCCACACACCCCTAAAATAATGAGCTAATCCTGCAGTCTTGGGGATTGGGAATGCCAAACAACAAGGATATTCTTTATATCCTGCCCTAAAAGAACTTAAAAAAATAACAAACGTTTTGTAGCACAAAATACATGGGGCAGGTGGAACAATGGACACCAGGGATAATATTTAAATTGTGCCGTAAAGGCACATAAAAAGATTCAAGCTCTTATATTTAGCATTGACAAGCAACTCCTTAGCAAAGCTTTAGCCCTCTGCACTGCCACTATTCACCAGGGAAACTGTTACATAATACCTTAAGTCTTGAAAAAGAAAACAATCTAAAAGAAAACTTTTTTTTTGGAGGGGTGGAGTTTCAAAACCTGTACAATCAGCACACATGAAACTCCTTAGCAGAATATTAGCCCTCTGTGCCACCATGGATAGTCTTACTATGTTACCTTAACTCTTTAAAAAAAGTTAAAGTAACAGGGGGCAAAAGTTTCACACCTTGCACCCTTGGCACAGAAAGCAGCTTGACAAAGCTGAACCATAACATTCTACACTAAGTGTGGAGAGCTTTCAAAATTTTTACACTATAAGAAGTAATCTAATATCAGGCATTATTCACTGACTACAATGGTCATAGGTTCAGCTATTCAACCTGAGCTCAGCCAGTGGTTTTGTCCCAGAAGTTTGGCACGCAGCTACTGTGATACCACTTCACAAAGGTGGACCCACCACTGACTCCAGAAACTAAAGACCCATTCATCTGAGCAGTCTCATCTGCAAAACCTATTAACTTAGTGAATCAGGTTACAGGACAATCCTCTATCAGCACAATACCAGACATAAAGGAAGGTTGCCTGGTGCTCTTGTCATCAAATTGAAAAGCCCAAAACAAATATATAAAAATAAATAAATAAATTTCTAACAGCGGGTGTCCTTAAATTATATGTAGTTACATATCTAATTAGTATGTAACTACATATAATTTAAGGACACCCGCTGTTAGAAAAATTATATCTGATAATTGGGTCATCTTGATGGCATCAGATGAGCTAAGAAGTTTATTGGGACCTAAACCCAATTTCTCTTATAAGAATATGAGGACCCTTAAGAGTTCACTATGCTACAAGGACTTTGAGAGGACTACACCTGTATCTACTATAGTGAAATATGGTACTCACAAATGTCACAACTGTTCTTGTTGTGATGACATTTGTAGTACAGAAAATGATACGTTTGTGCATCCTATCAATGGTAGGACATTTAGTTTTAGAGTAGCAGGTACATGTATTATTACCCATGTGGTTTACTTGGCTACCTGCCAGGCATGTAATGCTTTCTATGTAGGCAAAACTACCCACAGGCTTAAGGACAGGATGACTGAACATAAGTCAGAAATTAGAGATGCTATGACAGGAATGCACTATTCAAACATATAGAGGAATTTGGTCAGCAGCATTTTTTTAGGTTTAGAATTATTGACCACGTTACACCTACACCTAGGGGAGGGGACCTAAATAATCACTTAGAAATTAAAGAATATGAATGGATCTTGAGACTTATGAGTGATTCAAAACCAGGCTTGAATAGCCAAGTCAGTCTCAAACCTATTTTAGTTAAATTAAGTAGAGCTAATCTCTCTTAGCTTGAAGTTTTATCTAAATATATATATATTTTTTTAAGTTTTATTAAAGTATTTCAAGTTTTTGTATTAAGTTTTTTAAAAAAGTTTTTTTAAAATGTTTCTTTAAAATGTTTTTGTGATTTGGATGACATATCATGTGATTTTGGCTGCATGTCATGTGATATATTTGGACCTATATATAAAGAGCTGGTTCTATGCATTGTTTTGTATTGAGAAAGGATTGTATCCGAAAGCTTTACTTATATAAAGTGTTTATCCAGTGGTTTCCTGCCTTGTTCTTTGCAAGTACTTCACACAGCCCATAAATTCATAAAACCCCACCCAACTACCTAAATACCACCATCAGCCACATTAGTTAACAGCCAAAAAAATCACATTCACCCATTAACCTCAATGGAGGAGATTGCATTAGAGGTATGTGCCAGGGTGTTTAGTGGACAAGTAGTGTGTGTATGTGTGGGGGTGTATCTGTGTGGCTGCATGTATGAGTGTATGCAGAGTTATGAGTGGTCAGAGGTAATTGTGTGAGTGTGTGTCTGCCTGGGTTACTTTAGTATAGGGGATAGGAAGGTGATAGGAAGGGTAGGTGAGTGTGTGTGTGTGGGGGGGGGGGATGAATGGGTGAGTGTGACAATCAGTGCAATTGGGAAAGGGGGTGTTCTATGTACAGGGTGTGTTTTTGTGTGTGTGTGTAAGAATGTGTCTATGCAATTTTGAGTGTGTGGAGTGTGTGCGGCTGCCATACCTCTAAACTCCCCTTGACTAATGAACAAATCCTACAATACTGTGGGACACAAGGTATGAAGGACTTTTAAACATTGCCCTAATTCATAACAAAGTTTAATAGAACAATTTTTGCAAGATGATATGGGGGGGGGGGCAGAAGACACCACAGACATTCTTTAATATTACCCTAGTCCACTTAAAAGTTTATAAAACTTGGGTTGTGCAGCATGAAGCATTTTATGAACACAAAGAATTATGAAACTCTAATGTCTGGCATTATTGGCTGACTGTAATCATTAGTAATTTACAACTGACATTGAAAAAAAATAGCAGGCAACATCAGGGACAGGTAAGAGGTATGTCGTGTGTGTGTGTGTGTGTGTGTGTGTGTGTGTGTGTGTGTGTGTGTGTGTGTGTGTGTGTGTGTGTGTGTGTGTGTGTGTGTGTGAAGACTGAATAAGAGGGGTACCTGTGCAAACGATATGCATCAGCTGCTGTGGTGATTTCCATAAGGATAGCAGAAAACAGCTTTTTAGCACTTGCTGTAATCACAGAGTGATTCAGAGATTTGCAAAATTAGGCAATAATTAGGTCTTTCCTCACTGCGGCTAATATATCTCTGATCACTGGAAGGCTCATTTTAGCACAGCCATACTGCTTATGTCTGGGGCTGTTTCTGAAGCCTGGTTGGCATGTTAGCTGATTTACCTCAAATTTCTATCATTCTTTATGCTAATTACCAGGTGTTTTATAAGTCTAACTCCTCACATAAGATAATCAAAAATGTCCTAGAGGAAAATTTCCATTTACATAACCAGATAGTTAGAAAAAAAAAATCCCAAATACCAGAAAAACTAAAAGAATGGCTTTCAGAACTCAGCAGACATTTCCCACTGTCTCTCCTAAGTGGAATATACTTTAAAATTAAGAAACGTGCCTAGAAACCATTAAACACTTCAGAAACTGGGGGTTGTGGTAGGATCAGCAGTTTAAATTCCAGCAACATGTACAAGCAACAAAGGCCAAAATCAATACATTCCTTTTCTGGGCAAAACAAATCTGTCAATTCTTGTCTCCAGATGGCACTCTCCTCACCCAGATAGAATAAATTACCTATCGCTTCTGTCTCAGAAAAAACACCCTGTGTCTGTGAATGTTTTAGTTCATTACACTTGGCCCCAAAACAGAGTAACCCTGCTGGATAAATGGCTGCCAATGTACTGCATTGCCCCAAAGCCGGTGTAGCCCTACTGGATAAATGGCTCCCAATATGCTGCACATAGTTACCCTACATCTCTGAGTTCCCTTATACTTATTGCTCCTACTACATCTGGAACTTTCTTTATTCTCTGCTGGTCATCTTATTCACTGGACTCTAGACTAAAACTGCTATCATCCATACCTAGCCTTCATGTACCCAGAACTAGACTTGACTGCACACACCATATATATATATATATATATATATATATATATATATATATATATATATATATTTTTTTTTGTGATGGAACCACAAACTTGGGTATACCTCCCAAATGACCTGTAACTAACTACTTTCTTCTGCAAATTCAATTCCAGCCTTTAAACTATTCTTAATCAGTGATGCCCCCTGCAAGTGATTTACAAACAATTAATTTATCAGATACATTCCATAAAAATAAAAATACCATTCCACATTCCTCCTTATAAAATATCTTCTGAGGAATACTCATCAGGGAGAGGGGAGAAAAAGAAAGGACATTTTACAAATAATTTGCAACCCTTTGTACTCCTCGCTTTATTCAACTCTGCATGTCATACTGAAATGCCTCTGTACAGCCTTTGGATACACTGCTTTGTAGTAACAGCTGTTTAACTACTGATACATTTATATTAATTGTATCCCAAAGTACTTTTATGCTTACAATTAATGTGAAATTCATTTTATTTTACTCTTTCCTGGGCTGAGCCTAAAATGACCCAGCTGGAGTAGCATGCTCCTGTTTTTAAAAACTGAAGTAAAATAAAATAAATAGACATGGTCACCTGAAAAATATTACAGCATGTTACTTTATTATATGTACAGCAGTAAACATTCATGGTTTCCATTTAGTTGCTATCAATTGTCCTTTTGTTGTCTCCTTCCCCACTATATAACCTTCTGGAATATCCTTTGTAAGGAAACTTTACCTCATGACACAAGTTCATCATACAACTGAATCATGCACACTGCCAGGGAATGATGCAGCGATTTGTGGGATTTGGTCATCTGCTTAGTACAGTGTCTGACACCTGACTGCCACCCATTTCTGTTAATGTAGCACTGGCCATTTATAATAGAAGGGGCCTTTACAATATGGTGGCTGCTGTTAACAGCCCCAAGGATGAGTGAATAAAGTGTCACCCCCCCCCCCAGAATGGTTCCATGGCTGTATGGTATTTAGCTGGTCTTAATGACAGCTTTAGGCAGTTTATAATGGCACAACACGAGACACACAGGAACTTGCCCAGGATGTAAGAAACAACAGTCTGGAACATCCCTAAGGTATTATATGGTTGCGGAACATTCTAGACACAAATATGCCGAATAATAAGCAGACTTTAGTTTCTAGATGGATGAGGGGTTCACACCAGCTGTGTGGATTCATATGTGATACACGAATGTCACTGTCAGCCTCCACAAGCTTTCTGTCTTATCAGTACCTATTGACAACCTCCTGATCAGAGAGTTGGTCCAACAAGAGCCATGGATAACACGCATCTAGACACTCGCTCACTGCACACAGTGTGCAGCAGGTGATGTCACTCTTTAAGCCATCAGCATACTGTCTTGCAGAGAGGTAGCTGCCAGGAATAGAAGGTGATTTTGTTAGTGTCACTTGGCAGCATTCACATCAATCAGTTTGACAGTGGTCCGTTAATTATCACTGTGCTTTATAAAAATGCTGTCTAAAAGTGCTGCTACTCTTGGACTGTTTTCAGACTGGTACATCATCTGCAGTGTGACACTTGTTAATTGCACACTTCATCATTTGTGTGTACTGCCTAGGGTGAGGCTTTTGGAATTGCTGATGCCTGATAACGTCTGCACTTTTCACATATCCTTTTATCCAGAGTGCAAATTATTTTGGAGTCTTTGAAAATTTATCATTTTTGTGCACATTCCAGGTTCATTGTTTGGTAAATTATGCCCCTCTCAGATGGATCATTTACAGTCAACACTGTTTTTATTTTCCTACACTAAAATACATTTAAAATGAAGCCTGCAAACTCTGATACAACAAAAGAAAGTTAAGAGGACAGCTTGGTTTAGAAAAGCAGACCAAAAGCACTTTGTATATGGTAATTCCGAGACCCACAGTGCTAAAAATTACTATTTCCATTTTTTTTTAACTAAAATGTATCAAATTCCATTGAACTCAAGTCCATTTGTATATGGGAGGTTCAGTGAAAGAAATATCTGCAACAGTGTAGAACAAGGCATCAGAGGCACTATACCAGCTTCTGGAAAGAAAGTCAGTAGATGGCACAAAGAAAATATATCAGGTAGCAAGGTAAAGACAGAAGAATAAAGAAGATAATCAGACACCCTTCATAACGGATGTGACGCCCCACCACTGGACCAGTAATCAAGGAGCCTCAATCCATACCACTAGCACCAGTGAGGGGCATACATTGGGAGGATGACAAGTTGCACACACAGTATTTCCAGATGCAGCTCCCTGCAACAAGTGCAGTTTCCCTTAAGAGCACACAGAGACCATAGTCAGTCTGAGGCTGATTTCTCCCACTTTCTCCAGATCCCCAGTAAGACTCCCCACTGGCACAGCTGTAGAGTTTAAATTTCAGCTGAGTGGCAAAGCCAAGACCTCCAGCACCCTCTCTGCCCAACCAGTGCTTCATGTCCCTGCCCAGGTAGCTGGCACACACACACATACGCACACACACACACACGCACGCACACACACACACACACACACACACACACACACTTTGAGGTTAGATTTATTCATAGACACACACCTGGGAAAGGATTGCACATGTTTACTGGCTTGCCCCCTTCTGCCAGACTATAAGGTAGTATTCACTGCCACCAACCAGCTCCTTACCAGCTACTTTAAGGCCCTTAACAAAGAGTGTCCAATATTACTGTGTAATGTTACTGTTAATACAAATGGTAGTTTGACCAAGAACAAGGTTATTTGAAGTGGCCCACATTGACACCAAATAAATATGCAAGTACTCTCAGAACTTAAATATGTCTCGCAAATATCAGCCCCAATGAAAGGTTTAAATATATTTAATAATAAATAATAAAAGAACAAGAAAATACTCAGTATATAATCACAGTAACATCAGAGTTCAAAATCACAGAAAATATTTAAAACAACATTGCAGGACAGTCTCAAATAAATAAAGAAAAACATCTAAATTAAGCTTTGCTATATTCCTGACTATATCTAGAGATGTATTATATCCTAGTTAACTAACTTACAGAGCTAGCAAGGCAGATGTGGTGAGTGGGTCTTCTTGTCAGGTCAAAGACAAAATATAGAATACTCAGTCTCTCTCAGAGAGTTCTTAAATTAATATCTCAAATATTACTGCTGGGGTAGCTTTTAGAATGACATAAT
The DNA here is from genome assembly GCF_019279795.1 of Protopterus annectens. Lineage (NCBI taxonomy): Eukaryota > Metazoa > Chordata > Ceratodontiformes > Protopteridae > Protopterus > Protopterus annectens. The sequence goes on along the minus strand of NC_056725.1, from coordinate 763,119,589 downwards.
TTCTTGTCATCTGACTATATCCCAGGTAAAAAGCAACCATTGATGCACCTGGTAGCATTTAGCATCTACCTATGAAAATACATACACAGGACTTTTCTTAGGTCTAAGGCAGATCCTGGATGTCATAACATAATAAAACACTTCCACATCTCAAACCTAGTAATTACTTCTCTTTCAAAACAACATAGAGAACTCCCTAGTATAGACATTCTGTCTCTTGTTGTCATAAAGTAATTTAATTTCAGCTATTTTTCTGAAATTAACATCTTGTGTTCCAGTTGCCATGGTTAAAATATATACATCTAAACAGTTACAATAGTGCAGGTACATTTCTGTTCTAATCCAATAAGGTACACTGTGGTTACATTTTTAAGCTCAGTACTTTACAAACCCCTTTTCAACAGACACTCCTGTACCAGCAGTTTGATATACATATAACATACAGTTCTAATACATTTATAACACAAGCATATGAATCATGTTGATATTCATAAATGACATATAATTATTTACAAAATTCCAGATAGCTGGGCTGGCAGTATCTCTTTTCATTTCAAGAGATGCCAGCAACAACCTGCTCACTAGTCCACAGGACATCAAAGGCATATGGAAGGAGTACTTCTAGCAGATAATACATAAAGAAAACCTCAGAAAAGCTGTACTGCCCCAGACATCGTTAACAATGAAAGAAGAGGAGGACACCATCATAGAAGAAGTAAGGAAAGCCCTTAGGAAAATGAAGTTAGGGAAAGTAGCAGGCTCAGATGAGGTCACAGCATATATGATAAAGATGCTGGGTGAGATAGGAGAAAACTGGCTCCTGAGGGTACTCAATGCAGTGTGGAAAGAAAGGTGCATCCCAGATGACTGGAGAATAAGCATACTAGTGCCAGTGTTCAAGAACAAATGGGACATTCATAACTGTGGACAGTACAGAAGTATCAAGCTTCTGTCATATTGCATGAAAGTTCTGGAGAGGGTGATTGATAAACAAATATATAAAGTAGTAGAAAGTAAGGTAGGAGATGAGCAGTTTGGGTTCAGATCAGGATGCAGCACAACTAGCCTGATGTTGGCAGTGAGACAAATACTAGAGAAGAAGCTACAAATAAGGAAAGAGTCCAACTGGCCATTCCTAGACTTGGAGAAAGCATATGACAAGGTCCTCAGAAAGCTGATTTGGGCAGTCCTGCAGTGGATTGAAGTCCAAGAAATATTGGTAGAATTAGTGCAAGCTATGTACAAGGACCCAATGACTCAAGTACAAACAGTGTTTGGTCTCACAGAGGGGTTCCCGGTGGGAGTGGGGGTGCACCAGGGTTCATCACTGAGCCCACTCCTTTTCATACTGGTCATGGACTAAATTAGCAAACAGGCTGGAGGGAACAGAGCAACAAAGTTGCTGTGTGTAGATGATGTGGCATTACAGCCAGACTCTGAGCAAGAACTTCAGCAAAGGATAGAGGAATGGAGTGCAAAACTGAAGGCACATGGGATGAAACTATGTACAGATAAGACAGTTGTAATGGCAGAAAATGGTGGAGCTGAGAATTGTGATAGAAGGAAAAATAATGGAATAGGTTAACAGCTTCCAGTATCTGGAATGGGTGGTTGAGGAGAATGGAATTCTGAATGAGGAGGTCAAATCTAGAATCAGAGGGTTTGCAGCTAACTAGCACAGAGTGTCAGGTATAGTAAAAGACAGAAAAGATTACCTAGAAAGCTGAAATGTAAGGAGTAGAAAACAGTGTTGCAACCAGTACTGCTGTATGGTACAGAAGCCTGGGCAGTAAAGGCAGAGCAGCTGACAAAGCTAGAGATGATGGAGATGAAGTCCTTGAGATGGTGGTAAGATGCACACTGTGAGGCAGATGAGGAAATGATGACATAGCAGGAGCCAAAGTAGCTCCAATTTCAGAGAAGGTAAAAGAGAACAGATTATGGTGGTTTGGGCACATGTGCAGAAAAGCAGAAGACAATCTGATGAAGATGATTTGGGACAGACAGGAAGAAGACAAGAGGAAACAAGGGCATCCATCAAAGAGATGGATGGATTGTGTGAGAGACGACCTGCAACAGTCAGGCATGAGTGTGGAAGAAGGTAGGAGAATGGCAATGAAGAGAGAGAGATGGCAACAGCTGGCACAACACCCCAACCCATGTAGAAAATAGAAAAAAGGGGGTTAACGATGATGATGGCTACAGAGTAGCAAAGAATCAGCCATTTTACAACAAGAAAAAAATGATATGGACAATACTATACGCTGTACATCACTAAGTAGAATCAAACAAACCATAAGTAAACATAACCACATGGATTCAGAAAGAACCTCACTGCTGGGAATAAGAGCTGTAGCCATAAGGAATAGCTTCCATGATCTTGGAAATAAGACATGCTAGCCACAATCAGGAAAGACCTCATTGACAGCTAATTTTAAGGCCCTGAGTCACCCTTAACAACTGTGACTGCAAATTAGCACTTTTCTGTGGTAGTCAACAGTGGCAGCCCATGCATTATGTTGGCACAGGTGCCTCCTCATTCACGCTCTCACACATATATGAACACGCACACACACACACACACACACACACACACACACACACACACACACTCACCTTACACCATTCATACCTCTACATACACTCATACATGCAGCTGCATATATACATACACACACACACACACACACACACACACACACACACACACACACACACACACACACACACACACAGAAAAACACACCCTGTACATAGAACACCCCCTTACCCAATTGCACTGATTGTCACACTCACCCATTCCTCCCCACACACACACACACACACACACACACACACACACACACACACACACACACACACACACACACACACACACACACACACACACACACACACACACACTCACCTTACACCATTCATACCTCTACATACACTCATACATGCAGCTGTGTATACACACACACACACACACACACACACACACACACACACACACACACACACACACACACACACACACACACACACACACATGCACACACTCCCTGTACATAGAACACCTTCTTACCCAATTGCACTGATTGTCACACTCACCCATTCATCTCCCCACACACACACACACACACACACACACACACACACACACACACACACACACACACACACACACACACACACACACACACACACACCCTTCCTATCACAGGCACTCACACCCCAACACTACCTATCCACTAAATTTCCCAGTATTTATCTCTAACACAATCGGGTGAACACAAGCATTTGGCCATGGTCATTAACAACATCCAGCAATATGGCTTACACAGCAGAGCAATGTAAATGCTTTACTGCAGACATTTTGGGGCAGGGGGGAGCTCATGGCTGATTAGCATAGGACACTCCTCCAGAATGCCTGGTTAGCATTTGCAGTAGGCCACAGAGACAGCCCACTGCATTGCTGTGAGTCTCCATGTTGCAATTCCATGTTAGGACATTCTCTGAATAAGAAATGGTTACTTTGAAGTGTACACCAGGTGTACACCTTGTAGTAACCTTTCTGAATCCATCCCAACAACTTATGAATTTTAGATGGGCAAACATTAATGAACTGAAATGTACAAGGCAAAATCAACTAGAGAAGAATGATTTTAGAAACAGGTAATTATTAAGTCAATTTAAAAATGCGAAAAGATCTGGTGATGTAAGAAGCAAGTGAATTTTACTAGTATGTTTTTGGATGAGTGTTACAGAGTTATGAGGATAGCTATCATACTTAAAAGGTTATCAAGTGAGAAGTGTAAAAAGAGAGAGAGAGAGAGAGAGAAATATTACTTGATGGGAACTCTCGAAGGAGATTAGGAATCCAGCTTTTGTATCTAATACCATATTTGTAGTGTACTACTGCAGTGGTGGTGCTGCGGTAGCGTTGTCGCCTCACAGTTAGACGTTGCCTGTTTGATTCTCTGTTAGAGCGCCTTCTGTGTGGCGACATGCGTGAATGGGCATTCCTTCATTGAAGGTTGTGCGTTAGGCCCGGCAAGACAGCACATAAAAATCTACTGCCAATCATTAGCGGAAAGGAGTTCCGCTGTGGCAACCCCTAACCGGGAAAAGTCGAAAGACACAACAACAACCATATTTGTAGTGTCTATAGGATTCCAATAATCACAGAGTTATGGTCAAAAGCAGCCGAGTTACTGTGTCAACGATTTATTGAAAGGTAGCTTTTTTACAATTTAGGGATGTTTAGAAAATACTGCATCACACTGTGGGTACAAGGGACTTCACAGAGACATTGTGAGAAGTCTATTTAGTAAACATCTGCTTATTAGACTGGTAACAAATGGGCAGTTCTTCATATAACATTTATATGGCTTCCCCTACAGCTTGTCCACTCACAGCTCAGTATAGGTTCAAGCAGATGACAGCAAGTGTTTTTGCAGTGCAATATGTACCAACACCAAAGTCATACAAACACTGAAAAAAAATGGAAAAGACCTCATGCAGTGCTTTCACCACCAGCACACAAATAGAAATCATGGTGGTAGTGATTTTCTGTAGAGAACTTGATTGAAGAATACAAAAATTTGTGAGTTTAAATCAATAAGTTGAATGCTCAGCCATTTAGAAATCTGTCAACTAGCAGGTTAGCCATTTATGTAGCATGTCTACTTGCAGAATATTACTTCATCTTTGACATGCTAAATGAAAAAGTTTGAAGGGTGTTAGAGTATATCCTGTACTTGGAGTTGGCATGAAATTATTCTACAGCATTACTGGAAACAGTAAGATGTTCTGCTGAATACATGAGAAGCCCTGATCTTCTTAGGCTGCAGAGAAATGTTATTTCGACATTGAGTCTGATGCAAAGTCTTTTATTCTTTAAGGTTTTCCAGCAGCTAGTTTGTCTTGGTGTCAGCAGCAGGGGCAGTGTTTATAGAAAGTAAATGCATCTTTGATGTCCACACATCTACATTTAAATTCATGGACCACGTGTAGTTAAAAGTTACTGATGAAATATTTAATGTGGTGTTGTCATGTGCTGAGGTCTTGTTGGGTATAAACAGCAATGCCTTTGTTTAGCTGAACTGATATGAAGTTTGAGCTAGTGAACCATTCCGTACAGTGACAACCATGCCAAATTTAGGTTTGAGTTTGTGATACATTCTGCCCTCTGCAGATCACAACTGAGATATCAATACATTGAATGGTTTAGCTGCATGATGATGGAAGGAGGATACTGATACAACCAGTAAAAAGGAGAGGTCAGGAAATAAAAGTTGTGAAAAGAGACTGATGAACTTAATAAATGTGTACCTAATTCTCCAATTTATTTTATGTATCATGTTATTTCTGTTTTGTTATCTAAATTGACCAGTTGGGTTAACGCCAATTTTAAGTGTAGTCTCTGGGAGAGTGGCACCAGAAAAGCATAATTGTGTATTAGCAAATACAAAGTTGTACAACATATACAACAGTCAGAACTATGTGCATACATCAATAACAAATAAAACATAATGCAATTTCATAAAATGAGACAAATCATTGTATGACAGAGAAGTAACAACCTAGAAGTAGATAAAATAAAAAAGCATGCACCAGGGTGACAACACTGAGATGGAAACAGTGACAAGGTGAGAGAGAGACAGGAAATGAGAGAATAAAGCATGTAATAAGAGCAATGTCTTCTTGGGGTTTCAGGAAGGCCGTTTGACAGGGTACAAAGGGGTATTTATGCTGAACACTTGAGGCAACATCACATACTAATTTGATGTATGATACAACATTAATTTCTTGAAATGAGAATCATATTATTACAAGTTATGATTTCGGGAAGACTGTTCCATATATCCATGTAGCTGTAACTTCATGTATATATTAGCAGGCATGTATCAGAAGAGGAGAGACATTTGGCCTGGCTCATCTAACAGTGATGATGACAAGGTATGGACTGAAGATGAGGTCGTTACTATATACGAGCACTTATTTTTGTCTTGTTGGCATTTAGGAAGAGAGAAGATTTCTTAAACCATTTGTTATTCAAGAGCTTTGGTTTGTAATATCGAGTGGAATTTATAGTCATGACATGAAGGTGTGAAGGCTATCTGCACTGTCTACAAATAAGCACAGCAAATGAGCTATTCATAGGGGCTAATTAATGCACAATGGCTGTGAATAAGTGTAAGAAAATTAACAAATAAGATGTAAATGACAAATGATATAAAACCGCATATGCTAATGTGGCCTTCTCCCTCCTACTTGCTATTCATAGAAAAAAGTTTCAGTCTTTTCCACACTGTCCATAAATTCATTATAAAAGGCAGAACCGTGCCTATTTTATCTACTTTGCAATCCACGATCATGCTATCACTCTGCCAGCCTAGCTGTTTCCCAATGTGAGATGCTCGTCTTGGCTGAGTCAAAACTGCTTGTGCCTAGTGGCACTTGTCAGTCAAAAGGCAGAGATAAATGCAGAGAATAACTCACTACAGTTTGATAGTCAGGAGATACTTGATTGGTTCATAGTGGACATGGATATTGTAAGGGTCTTAGTGACTACATATGTCCTCCACATGAGCACTGGGGGGATGGAAGGCCTTCCCATCCTTGGGGATACAAAGGCATATATATAGCCCTCAATATACTTGCCATGGGGACCTTCCAGAGACAGGCTGAGAACACACTGGGTATCTCACATGCTTCTTCCTTGAGGATACTTTGGCAGTTAGGAAACACTGATGCAGAATGATGAAAAATAGAAAACTTTCAACGCCACAGACATGCAGGTGACTGGTGAAAAAAGTTTTTTTCTTTATTGCACTCTGGTACCTCGGCCTTCGCCTTCTCAAGGAATACATTTAATTTGTGATTCACCACACCTTATAAATCATTAGCTTAAAATTTTAGAACCAATCACAACACTCAATGTGCATTTGAATAATTAAACATTTACACCTGAAAAAACCATCACTTAGTCTGCCCAATACATTTCTATAGTACAAAATTATGTTTTTTTGAACCAAATGGCAAGTTAATGAACGGCATGAAAATTTTATACATAATGAAAATGTATAATATGCAAAATGTGCAAAATATACAAAATATACAAAATATACCAAAATAGTGTACCATCTCTAGTTGTATTCATTTATAAAACACCATTTTATGTGTGCATAATGCAACACCTATAAGAATATTCCTTTAATTTTTCCTTTCATTTCTTCATTATAACTCTACTAAATTCATCAGAGATTGCTCATGTCACACATATTATACGATTGACTTGTTAAATCAAATGATGTATACTAAATTTACACATACTACATTTACTATATTACCCAAAGCTGTTCACCTCAATATTGAATTTACAAAATTTACATGTCTAAATTCATGCCATTAGGAAAAAGGGTTTTGAAGTTCAAAATGAACTTAGACTCCATTTCCAATAGTTTGTTATTCACTCCAATTTCCCCTTCCACACTGAATGGCCTACCCAAAACACAGAATATTAAACCCTCCTCTGATCCATTGTGAAAATCTATAAAATGTTTTGCCACTGGGCTCTCCTGTCTGCTATTCCTAATGTCTCCAAGGTGTTCCATTATTCTTAATTTAACTTTTCTGGAGGTTTGTCCCACATACCACTTTCGACACTCACAACCAATAATATATACCACTCCCCCCGAGTTGCAGTCATAATATTCCAAAGCCTTATATTTCTTGTTGTTAATCAATGTTCCATCCAAGTTCCTTACTCTATTGCAAACTTTACAATTCCCGCATTTGTATGTCCCTACCTTGGAGATATTACTTTTCCTCTTCGGACTTCTAGTATTTAAAATCTCCTTAAGGTTAGGGTATCTGCCGTAAGAGAAGGTGATTTTGCTGGGAAACAATTTTCCTACTCTATCATCCCCCAAGACCAAAGGCCAAAGACTGTACACTGTGTCCCTCACTACCTTTGAAAATTGAGAAAATTTGGTGACAAAAAATAATTTATCTTGTTCTATGGCCCCTGCTTCGTTGTTAACCAACCAAGTGGATTTCAAACCATGGCCCCCTAAACTTCTTGTCCTAACCCAACTTTCCTCCATGCTCTCCCCTTGCATGTGCACTGGAAGACCCAAATCCTTTTCTACCTTTCTTCTGGCAGAACGAACTATTGTCCCTTGATAACCCCTTGACTGTAATCTATTTTCTATTTTATCAAATTCACATCCCACCAGACTTAAATCAGAAATGTTATTTCCAATACGTTTGAACTCCCCTATCGGTAATGCATTTATTAATGCCCCACTATGCATACTGGAGGCATGCAAAAAATTATCTGCAGCTGTTTTTTTATAATAAGGTTTATGCTGGATTCTGTTGTTCGAATCTACATAAAATTCAACATCCAGATACTGGATGTTGCTGCCCCCTATCGTATGAGTGAAGTCCAAACCATAAGGATTTCCTTTGATTTCCGAAATAAATATATCAAAATCCGAAGGATCCCCTTTACACAAGAACAACAAATCGTCTATAAAACGTTTGTATTTAACTACCTTGGTCCTATAGAAAATGTTGGTATAAATGACAGAATTTTCAAAGAATGCCATAAATAGAATGGCATAGGATGGGGCAAAAGAAGCCCCCATGGCGGTTCCTTCTTTCTGCAGGAAATGTTTCCCTTCGAACTCAAAGCAGTTATGGGTTAGACAAAATTCCAGTAATTGCACTATATAGCTCGTCCTAGGCCCTTCTCCCAACATTCTCTCAATGGACTTCAAACCCCAAACCGTATTAATACTTGTATATAGGGACTTGACATCAACGCAGGCCCAATAAAAGTCCTGTTCCCATGCCATATCTTTAACTTCCATACAGACTTCTCTAGTATTTTTAATATGTGCTTCCACTTTGTGGAGATGTTGTTTTAACACAGAATCTAGGAATAGTCCCACATTTTCCAGAAAAGAGCCTTTACCAGAAACTATAGGGCGACCGGGTGGGTTTTCTACGTCTTTATGGATTTTAGGAATTATGAAAAATCTCGCATTCCTTGGATTTTTTCTATACATCAACTTCACATCTTTAGACGTAAAAAAACCCAACCGCTCCCCTCTTTCCAAAATTTCTAATAGTGCAAAATTGAACTCTTTTAACATATTAGAAGGTAACCTGGAATAAGTTTTTACATCATCTAACAATTCAAGGGCCATCCTATTATACCTTTCCCTTGGTAAAATCACCCAATTGCCCCCTTTGTCGGCTTGTGTAAACACGAAATGCTCATTAGATTTTTTCATATTTGATAAAGCTTCCCATTCTTCCTTGTTCAAATTATAAGATTTCTTACCTCTAATGAACATTTCGTGCCTATACTCAAGCTGCTTGAATAAGGTCTTTTCAAACAGTAAAATTGCCGTACTACTTCTGGGAGCATTAAATTTGCTCTCCTGGGGCATTCTCGGCATCTCAAATCTACCATAACCTGTAAAAAAACCGTCATTATTGATATCACATGCATTTTCTTCAGTTGCAAAAATATCAACAAGGTCATTTTGATGTAAAGAAATGTCCATGAGTGAACTGTCCAGAATAGAGTCTATGGAAGTGTTCAAACAATGTTCCGACCCCATTTCCGAACCCCTACTGGTTTTATTTTCTTCAAAAAACACCCTTAGGTGCAGTTTTCTGCAAAATGACTTTACGTCTGACAAAATGTCAGATAGAGAAGGGAAACGGGTTGGAACAAATTTCGGTCCCTTCAACAGTACGTTTCTACCAGCAGTTGCAATGTCTAAAGTGGAATAGTTTAAAATATGGTAGGACTCACCTACTGAAGATGAAATCACTGGTCTACTACTGCTCTCATAGTTCGGAGTCATTACTACACCTTCAGCCGGACCGGCATGATTAACCAGATTTATAAAAACATCATGGCCAGGATTACGAAGACCAGTTGGCTCCTTTTTACCTTTTGTTACTCTTGTTTTGAAATATATCCATGTAGCTGTAACTTCATGTATATATTAGCAGGCATGTATCAGAAGAGGAGAGACATTTGGCCTGGCTCATCTAACAGTGATGATGACAAGGTATGGACTGAAGATGAGGTCGTTACTATAGACAAGCACTTATTTTTGTCTTGTTGGCATTTAGGAAGAGAGAAGATTTCTTAAACCATTTGTTATTCAAGAGCTTTGGTTTGTAATATCGAGTGGGATTTATAGTCATGACATGAAGGTGTGAAGGCTATCTGCACCATCTACAAATAAGCACAGCAAATGAGCTATTCATAGGGGCTAATTACTCTAATGCACAATGGCTGTGAATAAGTGTAAGAAAATTAACAGATAAGATGTAAATGACAAATGATATAAAATTGCATATGCTAATGTGGCCTTCTCCCTCCTACTTGCTATTCATAGTCAAAGTTTCACTCTTTTCCACGCTGTCCATAAATTCATTATAAAAGGCAGAACCGTGCCTATTTTATCTACTTTGCAATCCACGATCATGCTATCACTCTGCCAGCCTAGCTGTTTCCCACTTTGGCAGTTGTTGGATGCACTCTTAGCATGTGTGGATCAGTACATCTATTTCACAGTATCACTTGAAGACTGAACCAAGACTAGCAAATCTTTTTATGGGGTGGCACATTTCCCTGAAGAACTCAGTGCAATAGATTGCAGCCATATTGCAATTAGGAACCCATCTGGTCCATAGGGGAAGCAGTATCACAATAGGAAGGGCTACCATTCCATCAACTGCCAGGTAGTGTGTGATGCTTGGGAGTGTATCACCAATGTCTCTGCCCAGCATCCTGGCTGTGCAGATGATTCCCATATAAGTCACACTAGCTCACTCTGCCACCTATTCCTGCATGGTAGGCTGCCCAGTGGTCATCTTGTTGGTAAGCAAAAATATGCGTTTTTTTTTTTCTTTTATGTATTTTATTTAAGTAGTTATTCATGGTAAGATGCATTGATTGTATTGTTTGTATTGCTGAATACTAAACCACTGTTTCTTGTTTTTGTCTACACCTCTCTTTTCTTTCTTTTTATTTTCTTTCTGGTGATGCAAGATATCAACTGGAGCTGTGGTTCATGACACCATTGAGAAATCCAAGTGAAGCTGCTGAAGAGAACTACAACACAGCCTTGTCCCAGACCTGCATTGCCCATGACAGGATCTTTGGTCTCTTGAAGACTCATTTTAGGTGCCTGGATAAGTCTGAGGGAGCCCTTCAATATGACCCAGTTACTGCATGCAGGATGTTTACTGCATGTTGCATTCTGTACAACATGATCATGTGCCACTTTGGTGAAGAATTGACTCAAGCTGTCACTGTAGCTCCCAGTTCCAGTCCTACTAAGAATAATGATGACCAGCTGGCACCAGTAGTAAGGGACCCCACACAGCAGGCTTGTGTGCAGCATACGGCTGCACTGGTAAAGAGATGGCATTTAGTCCAGAACTGCAGACCATGACTCTCAGGTTAGTGTGTCTTTTCTTGTAAGAACATATAGACTATAACTAATAATTGCAATTATACCTGTGGGCTGTGCTGTGTGGTGCATGGTCTGCTGTCACTGTTCATCAGACATTCCTTCTCATCTTTAAATAATATATATTTTTTATTTTAGAACAGGTTTTATATTATTGTTTGTAAAAGTTATGCCTGAGTGCTTATTGACTCATGACCCCTGGTTTACAAGACTAGTGCTGTAACCCCTAAGCTAGACAGCCACACAGACTCCTGTTCAGTGATGCTGAAAGGCATCATATAAAGAACAATCACATTTTTAACTATTTTGCACAATATATTTTAGTGAGGTGGTGTACCTAAGGATGCACATACTGAATATCCTCAAGTGGTACAATTAATAAAAAAACATTAGTTTGGTATTTAACATGAGTTCATACCTTGCAATTGAATGAAAATCTATCATTTTTTATATTACGTAATGTGTGTGTGTGTGTGTGTGTGTGTGTGTGTGTGTGTGTGTGTGTGTGTGTGTGTGTGTGTGTGTGTGTGTGTGTGTGTGTGTGTGTGTGTGTGTGTGTGTGTGTGTGTGTGTTTTACTTTATTTAATAACTTATTCCCCTTCGAGTTAAATATTGACTTGTGTTTGTGAAAGTCAAATTGTAAGTAAAAGAAATACTTGAATCACAGCAGGTCAAGGTCAAATGTGTCATGCACATCTCCTAAAGAGAGATTAGGTGATGGTGCAAGTGATTTTAAGGATGGGCTTTCATGAGAACTGAATGGTGAGTTGGTCTGATGTCATGACCTACTTGATGCAAGTGATTCTACAGTTACTGATCTAATACAGTTGCAGGTCTGTGGGAGGTACTGCTAGGTGTAGATAACATTGATGTGGCCTGTATGAAATCTGTTGTGCTTGTTCCCTTCCCCGATTAATTACACCACTTTCTTGAGAAGCATGTTTAATGTCATGAGATCTGCCACCATGTGTCTAGAGAGTACCCCATCCTCTTCCTCTTCCAAGAGTGGCTCCTACTTGAATGTATGAATGGAGGCAGCCATGGATGCTTGATGTGCCACAATACTATGTATCAGTGTGATCATGGCATTATTCCAACTCTCTGCCATTTCCAAGTAGTGCTGGAAATCCTCATGTATACCCTGGAGGACTCTGATAATTTCCAGCTAACTCTCTATGTCAGTACTCTGAGCCCTAACAAAGTCATAGCACATTTGCTGATGGGCAGCCAATGCTTTACATATTTCATGAGGTAGCTGTATCAAATTCCTGTGCCTGGTGCCCCTTTGTAAAGGTGTTACTATGGATACTGTTACCACTGAAGTTCTGCCATCATCCTGAAAGTGTTCATCTGAGTCTGGAGATATTGGTGTAGAGGTTCATGGGATTTCTTACTGTACAAGTGTGAGTGCAACATCAGCATATGCTTGACTTTGTGATGCATTGTCATTTCCTGCAGAGCTACTAACATGCTGTAGGGTGTGAGATCATGCCATTAAAACTGGGGACTGCGTGCCACTTTGCTCAGGCTGCCTTATAAATATAACTTGGTTATCACCATCATTATCTTCATCAGCCATTCTACTGCTGATATCCACTAAATTTATTGGCAGAGGAGAATTGTTTGTTTGTTTCCATTGCTGACCCTGTAAAACATTATTTGAAAACATTACCAATAAAGAAGTCGCATACACTACTGTATGCTGAGTAAGAAGGTATGGGTCAGACCTATCATGAACACTGCCTTCATTGTCATTCTATGCAGAAATGGAGGGTTCACCTGTTATTAGTAATTGTCATGTGTTTAATGTAATTATTCAATTTCTTCATTCAATTCTCTGTTTAAATATATGTTACTGTTTTAAACTAAACTTCCTGAGCAACAGAATTTAACATTTCTCTGTGAAAAATATTTATCTCTCAGAAGTTTTCCTAGAACTGGAAGTCGTAAAACAATTAACTCTTTTACATTTGGAACCTAGCAATTATTTCTGTTTCCAGACAGTAGGAAAACCTCTAACTTTAGACATTGTGTCTGCTTGCTGCAGTGAAACTAACTTTTTTTATAGCACATCCTAAAAGACTTTTAACTTATTTTCTGGAAGTTTTGCAAGTTAACTCTGTATGTTCTAACCTCTGCTATTAATATAGTGTATATACATTTCTGTTCTTTTCCAGTAGGGTACACTGTGGTTACATTCTTGAAGCTCAGTACATAGCATACAGTTCAACACACACCTGCACCAGTAGTTTAATATCCACATAACATATTTTCTCTTACATTTGTAAGACAACCTATGGATCATATTAATATTCACAAATGACACATGATTATTTACAAAATTCCAGATAGTTGGGCTGGCAGTGTCACATTTCTATATAAACCATATTAATATTTTCAAGTGACATATAATTATTTACAAAATTCCAGGTAGCTGGTCTGGCAGCATTTCGGTTTGTCACAGACATATTCACAAAAAAAAGGTTAGCTGACACAAAACTCATAATTATATACATATGCAGAGCATAATCCATCCAAGTAAGGTTGTATGAAACTGTGTGCACCATCGTGAATGCATTCACAATAATAAGGCATCCTTCCTCTATCACGTTCTTGTATTCATAATACTGTTATTTTTTATTCAGCAGTGGCACTCAGAAATCTCCCAGAAAAGAAACAAATATGTTGAGCCAACAAAACATCCTTACAGTTCAGTACCTTACAATTAATTATCTGCATTTCGATATATCACTAAATGATACCAAATAAATGATTTTCTCAGTGATCTCTATGTATTTCTACTGCTGGTCTAATGAATTTCCATTTACAAATGACAGTTTTGCAGTATTCACTTAAGTCTGTGTAATACGCCCATTACATCAGTAAAGCAAACATTTATTTAAGTAGACTCAATAACCATATATCATTGAGTTGTTTTATATTAATTTGCAATATTTATAATATATTTATAATATTTTGCTTCCCAGCGGTAGTGGTGCTGCGGTAGCGTTGTCACCTCACAGCAAGACATTATCGCGTTCGATTCTCAGCTAGAGCGTCTTCTGTGTGGAGGCATGCGTGAATGGGCGTGCCTTCATTGAACGTTGTGCGTCAGGGCTGGTAACTCGGCACATAAAAATCCACTACCAAACATTAGCGGACGCTGTGGCGACCCCTAACCGGGATAAGCCGAAAGACACAACATAATATTTTGCTTACTTCAAAAAGTTAGTGGTTTCCTAAGCCATTTGCCACCTAACTCAAGTAATATCAAGTTAATATGGCAGTATTAAACTTCTTGTAAGTTCAGGGTCATCTACATATTTTGTTTAAAAATTAATTCCTTTTACATGTATCTCTATGAATTGCTGTGATAAGCGAATGTGTAAGTGAACTTATCTGTGTAACTAGGCCTCTGTTAGTCATAAATGCTTCTGGAGATAGTGGCGGAGTCTGCAGCAATCCCCAGTAATTCTATAGAATGCCACGGGAATGCACAAATAACCTCAGTTATTCTCTAAGTTGACAATGTTTAGAAAAGGCAAAATGGAGTCATATGCATGTGAATTTGGACAGCCATAAAGTATAATCCCCAAACAGTTAACATCATCTGGCACACCTTTTCACCTCAAAGCACTGAACATTTACTAAAAGTTGGTACTGATACACACACACAGGAATATTTATTTGTGCAAAAAGCCCCCCTGAAAACAAACATTAATACCAATGTTATACTACATGACGAATGTATAAAGAAATGATTCTCTCTTTTGTTATGTCTTCCCTTTTTCAGTCTTTCCTTTCTCTCCCTTTACATTCTTTTAAGAAACCTATCAGGTGTGCAAATAAGGATACCACTTTGTAAAACATTTAAACCTTTTTTTTTTTTTTATATTAAAAATAAAAGCTGCCCTGTCCACCGCTTGCCTTACATTTTTCAAGCATGACTGCACATAGCTGCATTCACCCTCAGTATCTAAGTATACACAAAGTCATACTCAAGGCTTTCAAATAGTCCTTCACGCATACTTTATTAATGTCTGGTACTTTATGCTTTTGCCATAAGTAGGCATGTTTATCAAAATGCCTTCACATATACTAAGTGCGAATAACCTGCTCATACTATATTTGCATATAGCCATAGAGGTGTTCTTTGAGGATAACTGCTACACAGCAAACTCGGGACTATGTATACCACCCATAATGTCTGTGCCAACACAATGTGAATTCATTTGAGCCTAAGACTACCTACTGGACAGTGAGCAGCTAGTGACCAGCAGAATCAAAGGATTTCAAGAGGATCAAGGCAGACTATGAATATAATTTGTCCTTAGTCCACTTTTTGGCGATTAGTAAGATCAACCAACACTGTGTCAACATTCTGTGCAGGTCTAAATCAATGCATGCATTACAAATACATGAGATGCTATGGACATGGGAAGGCAGTTGTTTATGCACAGTCATTTCAGGAGTTTTTTGAAAAGGATAGGAAGTGTTAGGAGTCAGTGACTACTCTGCTCACTTGTAGGTCCTTCTTTGTGGAAAGAGAAGATGTTAGTCATCTTCAAGAGGGTAGGTACAGTAGTTCCTAATAACTGTTTGTTAAAGAGCCATGAAAGGGTTCAATGAAAGATATCTGGGTTGAAGACCATCTGTTCCAGGGACTGTACTGGTCCTAATACTTTGAAGAAGTTTATCTTTTTTATTTAATTTTTGACTCGTTAGCTGGGTAGACAAGCTCGTCTGAAGATCCCTTTCAGTTAGGACTTCAACTAACAGGCAGTACAAGGTTAGAAATTAGTATCTGAATAATGTGCAATACAAAATAGCAGATACATACAAGCTGTATTACTATACAATCATTTAAAATATAGATATAAGTTGCAGTGCATAACGACAGTAGACATTTCAGAGTATTTGACTGTCCAATTAGATTTAAAGAGAAACAGAAAGTGACTAATGGTAGTAAGCATGCCCTGTGAGTATGTTGTCTTGCTAGCTGTTTTATATATGTATAGATTGATAGATATATGCAGTTCATAAAAATATGTATACATTTTTCATCAATTTCCAGAACAGCTAAAATGTCATCTGTCTTTGGTGGATGATGACGAATAATGTGAAATAGTGTGCTAAGACTTTTTGAACTTAGAAGCAGAATGTCTTAGAGGTGGATGAAATATTAGCCACATGCATCACACACTGCCCGACAATTGACAGAATGGTAGCACTTTCTATTTTGGTAATGCTCACCCAGTGGTCCTGATGGAGCCCTAATGGCAACATATGTGCAATCCAGTGCACCAAGTACCTCAGGGGAAACATGCCATCCTGTAGAAGGCAAGCATGCTTTTGTCTCGGTTCTACGGTGACACTGCAAATAAATATACTTATCCACATCATGCCAAGAGTATGTTGAGGAACTGCTGAAGTATCCTTGAGGCAGAAGAATGAGATATACCTAATGTGTCCCCAGCCTGTTTCTGAAGTTCCCCGTGGCAAGTGTAGTGAGGACTATACATATCTTAGTATCCACATGTAAAGGAAGGCCATGCATCACACCCACCCCCAGTTCCCATCTATACATACTGTCTAAAGCTCATACAATATCCCCATCAATCTAAATCTACCAGGGATTTATTGATTACCAGGTTATAATGGGTTACTCTTTGTCTATATCTTTGCCTTACTGGCCGACGTATGCCGCTGGATACAAGTGATTTTGGCTTGGCTAGGACAAACAGTTCACACCAAAAATAGTTACGTTGGCATTAACAGTAAGCATCTTTGCCAAATGCAAAGCAGACAGAAAAACTGTGACTTCATCTTTTATAATGTGTGCATGGATGGTGCAGAAACATGTCAAAAAACAACTATGAATCACAACAGGAGGGAACAGTGCTTATTAGCATAAGAGCTTCTAAAGTATTTTTCATTTGAATTTCATTATATCATTTGCATGCACTCATTGAAGTCTATCTTGCATAAGCATAACTAATGTCTATAAATCTCACCAAAGTTGAGCTGATGTACAAAGTGTGCAGGTTACCTTGACACCTCAGCACAATGACTATGAATACCACCCTCAGGTGCATCAAAGATTTGCTTACAAGGAAAGATGATGGATTGTTAAGAAAGAAGCACTTTTTTCTGCTTTAGCTAATATATTTTAGGAAGTTACTTGTTTATACAAGTTTTTATCCTACTGCCAGAAGATAGTGCTATTGAAATATTTGTTATGTGCATTGGGTACTTATTTACTAAGAAAAATCATGGATTGCTACTTATATTTTTTTTCTTTTGGCGATGAATATTTTTATTGGTTTACCTAAAAAGTAATCATTTTTGCTAGTGGATGGCTCTGTTATAATGAAATACAGCAAATGCATTGTTTTCTGAGCATTTTAATATCTGTTTATCAGCTTGTCATGATTAATCTTCTGATCTACTGTTTATTACTCTAATGTGATCATTGATAAAGTTAATTACGTTTACAACTACTAGTTGCTTGGTTACTATGCATCATATTGCATATATAATCCCCATTTTTACTGTTGATGGAATGAGCTCTTTAACTGGATCATGTGCTTTTGTTTGATCAAATGACTGATGTTTTTAATGGTATTTAGACATTTGTGCAACAGCATGGAGTTAAATAAACAGAATAAGCTGATTGTGTATCAGCAAAATTGGTATTTCCTCTTGACGGACACTTAGTTCGCACATTATTTTGGTGAATAAAGGGATCTATCATGATTCTGTTTGCTGTTTTGGTTTTCTTTTTGATAGTGGCTCCATGAACCTGTCCTCCCTGTGAGGTGTGGGTAGCCTCACTATTCACAGGCATAGAGGCTGTGCCGATGGTCTGTACTGGGATGCAGTGGTTGCATTCCCTTTGTCCATCACGCACTCTGTACACCTTGACTCATCTCCACCATCATTACCAGAGCATAGAGGCTGTGCCGATGGTCTGTACTGGGATGCAGTGGTTGCATTCCCTTTGTCCATCACGCACTCTGTACACCCTGACTCATCTCCACCATCATTACCAGAGCATAGAGGCTGTGCCGATGGTCTGTACTGGGATGCAGTGGTTGCATTCCCTTTGTCCATCATGCACTCTGTACACACTGACTCATCTCCACCATCATTACCAGAAGTTGCAGATCCTCCTAACCTCTGGATAAAGAATCAATTGTAACTATACCAAAGGACTATATCCTGTGCAAGTATGGCCCAGCATCAGAAGTATACATGCAACTGAGGTTTACAAATACTAACATGATAGCAATATATAATGTACCTTAAGCAGATGTCTGCAGTGGGGGAATCCATGATGTACCTGAATACCATATCAGGCAACTTTAATAATTTGGACAGTGACCAAGATGTGCAGATGACTTATAGGTAGTGTTACACAGAAATAGGTCTAATTATCTCAGTGGCTAGTCCATCTCTGTCCCAACATCCAGCACCACACTATGGAATGGCATGTAGGTGCCACTGCTTCAAAAAGAGGCCAGGAACCCCTCTGTGTCTATGACAGGTGGTTCACTCGACAGCATCCCACCTGGTGACCTACCTTCTCATGCTAGGAGTTGAGTTCTTTGTTTGGCAGCTCATGATATCAAATAGCCCTACCGCACACCATCTCATAACTGCTGTTGTGGCCACCAGCTGAGTTGATGTCTACAACCAAACCTTTTCAGGCACTATTCTGGTAAGCCTAGTCAGCAGCATGCAGACCAAAGAGAAATTATTTATGGAGAAAGCGGTGCTGTTGTAGCACCTCTTTCTCCGTGTTTGATAACTTTGGTTCACAGATGGATATCTGGGCAGAGTGTGCAGTCTGCTTCTGCTCCTCATTTTCTAGGCATTGCTCTGTAGGTGTGGAAACAGTGCAATTATCAGCCTTGTTCCTGCATGGTCCTGCAAAATCCCTACACCACTAGTCTCCCTCTTGGCCATATCGCATGTTGATTTTGTGTGCCTGACAGTTGCTTATCTGTGTCTACATTTTCTAATTAATGCAAGGCACATAAGTTTACAGAGCAAATATTCCTCACAAAGCAATACCTGTACCATTGCAACCGACCAACGTGACGTAACTGTTTTTCTAAGAGGTCAAACATAGTTGTACAAATGGCATATGCGCAATGTGTACAATAGTCAAATTTATTTGCACAAAGTGATATCAGAATCCCAACAAGAATGTTTTGAACTGTGCTCTGATTATGTGCTGATGGGTGTGTCTCCCATTATGCTTAACAATCCTTCAGCCTAACAATCTCTTTACCCTTGTAATCCCTCTCTAAATACACCTTACCAATCCACTTACAGGCACTGACAAAATTATTTCTTATTATGTCAGCAAGTTCAGTTGCAGTTAAAAGCAGCTGTACTTGAAAAGATGGACTTGTAAAAGTTAGCACTTACTTAGTACAAACAGAGCTTTAGTTTTTACTGAGCAATTCTTCTAAATTTCATCTGTTGTAGGTTCTGAACTTGGCTCTCTGCCTGCTGACGTACTTATATCATGTAGATTCATCTGGCTGGGTGTAATAACTATGCTAATTAGGCCTTAACTCATTATTTTTTTCTAAATCATTCAATCTGAACAATAAAAACACCTGCAAACCATAGTATTCAACTCTTCGTAATGCTGTGAATACACCTGGGTCGCTTCAAACAGCACTTAGCATGTGCAGTCCAGGCTAGGCCTCCAGGGGATCTGTAATTTCAGATATAGCTATATTTCCCACTCACCAGGCTGAGCAAGGAGAGAGTCATGGTCAACTGCCTGTCAGGGGTCAAGATCTGCCAGATCAAGTATGCACTCAAGTCATTGTGCCATTATAGTCCATGTGGGTATAAATGACCTGAGACACACCATCCTGGACTATATGGAAAGACATGATAGAGCTCTCAGATTATGCATCCCTGGATGGTATTAGCCTAGCACTGAGCAGCATTCTACCTTCTCTGAGTAGGATGCCACAATACTGCATTCAATGACCATGCCTAGTTTGCAGTCGTCTCATTATACCTTGTTGCACATCTGCAAAACAAATAGCATCAGAAATACCCAATCTAAGGACCTAAACCTCACTTGTGACATAAATAGGACATATTGGAAGTACAGGTATGTGTCTCAAAGGCTATCCCTTTTCTGGAACTGGCTTCCCATCTATGTGAAACAAATTTTTTTTTAATTTTTTTTTTTTTTTATTTATTTATCATTTGTTGACCGGGAAAGTCCGACTAGGTTCCACAGAGCCTGTTTTCAGTGGAGCCCTGGGGAGAAATGCTCCAGATGCATGTCTTTGGAATCTAAATCTAAATCTAATACCTAAACCTATTTAAATGTAACATGGACCAATAGATGGAAATCACAAATTTACCTCTGGTTTGGCATCTATTTCTGTAATGGATGGGTCAGCTCGTGACTGCTTGATGTGTACTAGCCTATATTGCTACCATAAAATTCCTTGAAGTATTGACATAAATCAGCAATAATTTGATAAATTTAGGGTTAACTTAGCTAGGCTTATAAACTGTTCTTTGGATGATACCCTAGCAAACACCTATGAACCTTTCTATATGGACTTTCTGTACAGCCTGCTTTCATAACTATATATACAGGGATACAGGAGTGGCATATTTCACACTGTAAAATGTCATTGTGAACCATAGCAATACATTACCTTTATGTTCATAGCCTGACAACCATCATGCAAATGAGGTGTTTCCTGATACTCATTGCTATGTGAAATACAGTACACATGAGAAGTTTTGGATGGCAATTTTGTGCTGTTTTTTTCATGGCTGGAAAAGGAGAGGGAAGTACTCATTTTAGAGGGTAAAGGTGGCATGTGGTGGAGTCAAAAATTATTCTGTACCTCCTCCATCAGGATTACAGCCAGAGGCTCCTGCAAGAAGGCTGTCAAGGACTTCAGTTTAAACCTGAAGCCAGGAATAGTTTAGTCCAGGCTGTAACCTGTACTACTGGCATTCCAAGCATGAAGGAACAGTGCCATCACAGTTACAGTGACAGGAGGTACCTCAATCCAGGCTTCCTATACTTACAGGAGGATACAGTTAAATAACAGTCACTACCTACACACTGTAAGTAAAATTTATAACCTGCCACTGCATGCCAGCCAAAGATATTACACAGTGCTCTTTTCTCTCCATAGCCCCTGAAGACATTGCAGTGAGTAAGCATGTGTACAGGAGGGGACTGGAACACTTACCAGAGTGCCAGGGTTTGTTTGTATACTTGCTTCAGAATGTAGAGCTGTTAGCATTAAAAGTAGCATAGATTCAGTTCCATACAGTTTAACTTTCATAAGTTATTGCCACTTCTAGGATTACCTCCGTAGTTCAATGGTAGTATTGAATATTATAAGTGTGTGTGTGCACGTGTGCAATTGTGATGATGCCTGTGGGTTCAACTACCCCCTCCTACATGAGGATGTTCTGATAATTTTCCAGCTGAGTTGTCTGTCCCATACTAACTACAGCATTAGACATGAGAAACATGTATGAACAACATTTTTGGGTGGGTGGACATCTGTGATATGGCCAATATTTGTCAATATACTTCCTTTCTTCGCTTATAACCTGTGATGGACGTAACGAGGTTAATAGAGCTTATCAACAGATTAAAAGTCTAATAAACAACATGCTTATAGATGGCAGGATTGAGTTGAATATTTTTAACTATATGATGTTGTCATACCCTAAGTTTTCATATTTCTCTGGAATTCTTAAAATCCATAAAAACCTGGTAGACCCCCCCTCCCCCCATGAGACCTTTTATTGATTCACCTACCTACCCATGTGCAAAGTTTGTTGATTCAATATTAAAGAAATACTTGGAACCTGAGGATCAAGTTTGTAAAGACTCTTGGTCATTTTTGAGTAAAATCGATAATTACAATATAGAGAGGATTATAATTTCCTAATGGTGGACGTTAAGGACCTCTACACTTGTATTCCACACACGTTAGGAATAGAGTGGATAGGTTTCATGCTGAGGAAAAATAAAGCATCAGAGGCAGACATTTCTTTAGTAATAGAACTTTTAGATGTCATTTTGTCGAATAATTATTTCATGTTCGACAATGACTTCTATTTGCAAAAAATGGGGGTAGCCATGGGCTCCCCATGTGGAGCTAGTATAGCGAACTTAGTCATGGCTTATTGGGAGACAGAATTTGTATTTAAACATGAGGATCTGAAAAACACTTTAGTATTCTACACACGTTACCTAGATGATATTTTTATTTTATTAAAAGGTGACATTAATACAAGTAACAGTTTAATAGATTACTTTAACCAGTCTACCCTATTTTTACAATTTACATCCACTTTTAATACAGAAGAAATTGTTTACTTAGACATCTGTTTAACAAAAAATAGGGTGAATCAATGTTTTGTAGCTAAGATTCACAGAAAGAGTACTTATTCAAATGCCTTTCTGCATTTTTCAAGTTGCTACCCTCACCACCAGAAACGGTCAGTTGTTAAGGGCCAATTGGTGAGGGCAGCACGGATAGCTAGCCAGGACAATGATTTTGTAATGAATGTTATATATTAAAAAAATATGTTCCAAAGTCATGACTATCCTGAGGAACTATTAGACTGTTTGATTAAAGAGATTAAATTTAAGAGGACCAATAATGTGTATAGCCCTATTCTTGGTGTGAAGCAAGGGGATATAGTCCAACTCCTTGCATATGATCAGGTAAACCAAGTGGTTGTAGATGGCCCCCGAGTTAATAACTCAAGGGCTGAAGTTGATTTCCACCTGAGCTTCATTACTACATTCAGTGTTGATAGCCAATTTGTAGTTAAGGTTATACAGAAGAATTGGGAACTGTTCAGAAATAACCCTATGTTGTTCAGCAATCTGGATAATACACCCAAAGTGATATTTAGAAGGGGTAAAAACTTGAAAAACATGCTGGATCAACATCATAGAAGTGTCCCTAAAATTACAGGTATGCTTAAGTGTGAATCATGTAACTTTTGCAAATTTATTGATGTTGGTAATTCTTTTCACATCAATAATATTCAGTATAAATTGAGACAAAGATTCAATTGTAACTCTAAATATGTTGTATATTTAGCTAGGTGCCAATGTTGCCCTGCATTCTACATTGGCAAAACGGAGCGTAGACTCCGTGATCGGGTTTACGAACACCATTATGCCATTGCCAAAGGAAAAATAGAAAATGCTCTAGCGAAACATATTTTGTCTAATAAGGAATATAAGTATAAGGTCATAGATCAAGTTGTTGTTGCTTGTCTTTCGGCTTTTCCCAGTAAGGAGTCGCCACAGCGGAACTCCGGTCCGCTAATGATTGGCAGTAGATTTTTACGAAATGCTGAGGTGCCAGCTCAATGCCCAACCTTCAACGTAGGCACGCCCCTTTATGCACACGTCTTTCGAATGCTACCCAACTGTGTGGAGGACATGCAGACTCCACACAGAAGGCACTCCCAAGCCCAGCCGAGAATTGAACGGGAGAACTTCTTGCTGTGAGGTAAGAACGCTACCGCTGTACCACCGCAGCATACATAAGTTCATAGATCAAGTACCCATTGATATTAGGGATGGTCCTTTGCCTCTACAATTAAAGGAATTAGAATTGTACAGGCAAATTAACTTAAATGCGTACAACTTTCCAGGCATAAATGAGACCTGCTCTAGAAGCTGTATTTTGAAATTAAAGAACTTACAAGGATGAGAGGGTCAATTAATTTTTAGTATTTATATTATGTATGATAATTTGTATTTCTATGCATGGTTATTTTATTAGATGGCACTTATTTTATTTTTGTATTTCTGCATATGTTATAACAGAGGTTATATATTGTTAATTTGCATTAGGAAATGGTCAGTGTTACCAGGCTTGTAGGAATTCATTGTTATTATTATCGTTTACTTTCGGTTTTAGTAGTATTAGGTTTTATGAGAGGGAGTTTCTGTTTTAAACAGTAGTTCATGATTGGATTACTCAATCACATGATGTCAGGTTTTATCTTGAAATAAGACACTTTGTATCTTTTGTACTTTTATCTGAAGAAGTTTACGTTGCACAGCAAACGAAAAGCGCTTAAATAAATAGTTTAGCATTTACTCAGCTTTGCCGCTCCTGTTTGGTGTTTTCATCAGTATTTACATATATGTATTTGGTGATAACTCTGGCCACTCATGAAAGCCTTGCTGCCGGTCAAACTACCATTTGTATTAATATTAATTTCACTCAGTATAATTGGGTACCCTTGCAAGAGCCTTAGGTAACTGGCTTTGTAGTGCTTAGCAGCAGTGATAACTACCTTTTAGTCTGGGCAGAAGACGGCATAGCCAGTAAACCTATGCCAGCCTTTCACAAGTTTGTGTGTGTGTGTGTGTGTGTGTGTGTGTGTGTGTGTGTGTGTGTGTGTGTGTGTGTGTGTGTGTGTGTGTAAATCAAATCTCAAAGTGTGTGTGCGTGTGTCAGTTACTTGGAGTAGGGACACAACACACTGATTTCACAGAGAGAGTGGTGGAGAGCTTGGCTTGGCACTTGGCTGCAGACTTAACTTTGCAGCTGTACCAGCAGAAAGTCTTACTGGGTACCTGGTGCAAGACAGTTAGAGAAACCCAGACCCCAGGCTGAGTGTGTTCCCTGTGTGCTTGTAAGTGAAATTGTGCTTGATGCAGAGAGGTCTGCATCTTGAAATACTAAGTGTACCCATTTGTATTCCAAGTGAATGTCCCTCTCTTGTGTCAGTCGAGAGCATTCATGCTCCTTGATTACTGGCCCAGAGTGGGGATGTCACAACTAGTACAGACTTACAGGACAAAAACTTCTGCTAGCACATGTACTGCCAAAAGAAACTCAAGCATTTTTCTGCAAATGACAACATCAAATCTCCTAACACAATAATGACATCAGCAATGCAAATAATCTTCTTAGCAATTTTCATCACACTTATGATTACACTACAATGTAATGTCACTCAAAACTTGTACAGTCAGTCACCACTTCAGTGCTCCCATATCACATCACAGACGCCACTCACATGGACTGTTAAACATAACTAATTCACCCATATTTGTTCACCTCAATAAGCGCAACCTCCATCTCATCTCACACAATGTATGGACCACATTATTTTCACCAGGTTACCTTCATACAAAAAATGAAACAATTGTATCTTCATCCCTTTCCACACTTCGTCTCCAAACAAGTACCCATCCTAATACTACTGTTATTACAAGGCATTATCCAATCTAGTCCAAGGCATCACAATCCTCCATTAACAAACCCAGTCCCACCCAAAACTTTGGTGAAATGTTGCTCACTTAATGCTGGCAGTGTTAAAAACAAACTAGAACAATTAGACACATTTAGAACAACATACTCTCCTGATACTATAATAATCACAGAAACTTGGATCAAAGACTCCATTCCTTCAATTCTCTCTCACATCCCTGGATACTACTACTTACCAGTAACAGGCCTACCATAAGTTAGAGTAGAAGGAGCACTGTGATATTATACAAAGTCTAACTACTTCCTAAATTACATGCCTAAGCAAACAACACAACAGAACATGACTGAAACTAGTCAGTAGTAAAGGTTCCTCAGTTCAATTTCTCAGACCTCTACCTCACTGCAGTCTAGCCCCTCCCTTCCTCCCAATCAAAAGTCAAACAACTCATATTCACAGTCATTGACACAGTTCCATTCAACAATAACTTAATATTACTGGGGGACTTGAATCAGACCCTCCTTCCCCACAAACACCAAAACATCTATGAGCGGCTTCCTGATTTATGACTATCCCAAGCAATATCAGAACCCATATGGCCCCGTCTCATATTTAACAACCACTCCGTGTTAGACCTATACATCACTAATATCTCACAAAATTATAAACACATGCATTCTCTCACACAGAAGCGATCATTGCACTATTGTCTTCACAGCTGAAAGGATTTCTGCTCCCCTAACCATTACACCAATACAGTGCACATCCAAAAGCAAGCAAAACTACACCAAACTCAAAAGTTGTACCTGCCAAACGGGAGTAGGACTGGCCAATGATCCTGAAAATGTAAGACTCTGGTATTGCTAATATAGCCCTAACCACAACACTACAAACAATTCAAAACAATTTCTGCCCATCTCAAACTTTCATTTACCAAACAGTTGGCTAAAATAGTACATAAAGCTCTACTTAAACTAAGAGGTGAAGCTTAGAAATTATGGGAAAAAATTGCAACCATCTAGTCAGGGAAAATTTTGTCAGCCTTAATAACCTAGCAAAAAAAACATAATCAAGAGGTACAAAGCTACCTGTTATGGCAACACTAAAAAATAAATTGACCAAAGTTAACCATATCATACTGAAGAAAACTACTAATCCCCAGCACAAAACAATCAATGCACAGTTAATGTTGACCTTTTCCTTTAAAACTTCCTGCATTCATTTATTAACTTATCCCCTCAACTTCCTTTAAATTTCTTCTCTTTAGAATCAAGCCCTCCAGAATTTGTTCCTACATTCCACTTTAAAAAAAATCAATGCCAAAGAAATCAAACAGACCATTAAACAATATCAAATGGCACAATACCACATTCAGAAAATCTTTACCCTTGGTTTATTAAAGCTTACACTGACTTCAGATGTTCACCAATAAAGTATACCTTTTCTCTTTCCCTGTGTGCACAAATGCCTGCTCAATAATCTAAAAAATATTACACAAAACAAACAAACAAATCACTCTCCACGTCAGATTTTAGACACATCCTTATGCTTCCCAAACTAGGTAAAGTCTTTGAAAACTAACCTACAACCAGTTATCACACTACTTCAATGAGTAATGCAAGCTGTTTCCCAAATCCACACAGCTTCTGCACAAATTGCAGCACCACAACAGCTATCTGCTCACTCACTGATGCTATTCTTATGACTATGGATAAAGGCCAATTAATTAGTGCAATATTCACAAATCTCAAGTCGTTCAGCGATGTGCACCTCCCTCTCCTGAGGAATGCCCTGCTCAACCACAGAATCAGTGATGATTCCGCTGCATGTTTCTTCAACTACTTCTCTCGTAGATCTTTAAAAGTCAAATTTAGTTCTAACCACTCAACTGAGTACCCCCACACACAAAACACTTTTGAAAGGTGTACCCAATTTCTTTCCACCGTCCATTCTTAATATATATCATCTCATCACTACCACTGCTCATATATTCAGATGACATGGTCATCTACATATCTAACTCCTCCTGTCTCACTGAATGGTTAAATGCTAGACAACTTCACTTTAATTTAAATAACACAAAGATTTTACTTTTTGTCAACACTAACACTTTAAAATATACCCCTTTCTGACTTACAAACTGTAGACAGCAGTAGTATTTCCCTTGAAGCCAGCCATTTCCTTCAAATATCTAGGTCTTTGGCTAGACTGACACCTCAACTTCCAACATCACATACAATAAACAAAATCAAAAATGCATAAAATACTTTTTGGTCATAGAAAATATCATAATTCTTATCCCAATCATGAAGAAGATAGGCCACAGGGAAAGGCAACCTCCTACCTTAGTTAGAATTTGGTATCTCTATCATCAGTACATCAACAAAAACCTCACAAGCATATAATTAGCATAAAATATACAGCTTTTTAATGCCACCCACCAGATACAAATACCATTGTACTCTAATATAAAAACAGTTGGATGCCCATCCAACACAGAACTGAACTTCTCAGATCCCTTTTACTCAAATTCCTTAACATAAGCACCTTCAACTACCTGTCTGGCAGATTTGCTATAAGGCAGAAATGCCACAACCTCAGTTCCCAACCAACACATGCAGCAGCCATTTCCATGTCCAACAATGCCAAAACAATGCAGCAACCCCAGCTATTCAGTCCTAGGTCCCAAATCTGATAATACTTATCCCCTGATATAAGGGACTCAGACAGTTACTTAAACTTCAGAAAGTCCATTTAAGATCTCATGAAACTTTAAGCCAAGTGTAGATATTTCCAATATAATGAGATCACTTTACTCTACAACTAAACCATCTTTGGGTACATAACTTCCACTCTTCTTTCAAATTTTCAGCCACACCAAGTTATGCTTGTTTTTACATATAATTCAGGCACACTGATTACATCTTCATTATCCTACATACCCCATTCTTTCCAGCCCTCTCTTTCTCTCTGTCTCCTTTCTACCTATTCTTCAACTGAACCTGTTAGTCTCCTCTGGTTCTTTGATATCTACAACTATCCTAACTCAAGGGTTATGTTTTTCTTAAAAAACGACAATATGATTCAGTTCCACAGTAAAATGTATTACACTGACTTAGCACCTCGGCCACAACAGCCTTCAAAGAGTATAAAATTACAAAAAACACATTCCCCTATATATACATCATCAGCAATCATTTAATAAAACAATCAATCAATTAAATAAATAATTTAATAAGATTTAAAGCAAACTTCTCCAATTTACTTCTCTATTCAGACCTCTTGGTGTTAATGTGTCAAACTTCAATATGAAAACAGTTTCTTTGTATAATAGAATGTTTTTAATTAGTCTTTCATCCGCCTTCCTGATAAACACTTCTTCCAAAATTGTAGCTTGTAATAAATTAATATCATTATGATGTTTTTCCAAAAAGTGAAATGCTACAGGACTTTCTAGTCTCTGTTTCCTAATGTCTCTTATGTGTTCCTGCAACCTAATTCTAAATTTCCTCTTGGTTTCACCAATATAGAAAAGGTTGCAGGGACATTTCAAACAGTATATTACACCTGCTGTGTCACATGAAAAATGATTATGTGGTCTAAATATTTCCCCATTAATCCTAGGAAAACTCGATATTATATGATAACATATGTTACAATTATTGCAGGGTGTAGTACCCAGAGACATTAGAGAACTGGAAGGGCTTGCTACCGGTAAAATAAAGTAAGCTTTGACTAATTTATCCTCCAAATTCTGTCCTCTCTTGTAAGCCACATAGGGTGTATTACAAATAATCTTATGCAACAGGTCACTTCTATGTAAGAATTTCCAATAATGTTACCCCTGATATAAGGGACTCAGACATTTACTTAAAGTTCAGAAAGTCCATTTAAGATCTCATGAAACTTTAAGCCAAGTGTAGATATTTCCAATATGAGGAGATCACCTTACTCTACAACTAAACCATCTTTGGGAACATACCTTCCACTCTTCTTTCAAATTTTCAGCCACACTAAGTTAGGCTTGCTTTTACATATAATTCATGCACACTGATTACATCTCCATTATCCTACATACCCCACTCTTTCCAGCGATTTCTCTCTTTCTGTCTCCTTTCTACCTATTCTTCAACTGAACCTCTTAGTCTCCTCTGGTTCTCTGATAACAGCAACTATCCTAACTCAAGGGTTATGTTTTTCTTACACTTGCAAACATGTTTACATATACAATGTGATTGTATGGATACTCTGATGTTTGTAATGTTGCTTACTTTCTTATTTTCAGATGTGCTCTTTTCTTGGACCTGGGCAGCATCTGCAACAGGGCCTTTTGGATCAGTGTGCTCCATCCTGTTAATGCATAAATAAATAAAGTGTAAAACTGTATTTTACAGCTATCTAGTAAAGAATCCTATTTCTTAAATGTTAAAATCAGTGTGTGCTTTTTTATTTATTGAAATAAGGATGCTGCTATGTGTTGGTATATGACTGTGACATCATTTCAAAAAAAGGGAAAGATTGCCCTATAAAAACAACATAGTAGACAGAGGCTATGATCCTTGTATCCACCCTACTGTCCAACACCAAATTCAAATATTTTAGGCCTATCCCTTAAATCTTAAAGTCTGATGCCACCAAGTGTATGATTTCTTTTGTTGCACCAATGGCACCAAAGAAATTAAAGTATACAAAAAGGCAAACAAATGTAAATCACTGAAAATGTTATTAAGTGCATCTTGACCTCAGGAACATGCAGAAAATATGCCCTCAGCCTGGGTCTACACCATCCAAACCAAAGAACACCACACCAAGGAGTCTTTGGCCTAACTACACCATCCAAACCAAAGAACACCACACCAAGGAGTATTTGGCCTAACTCTCCAGACCCCTTTCTCACCATTCTGAGTGCCAGCACCTCCCAGTACACACTTTTCCACAGTAACTGTACTATATATAAATGCTTACATTCACATACACACACACGCACACACACACACACACACACACACACACACACACACACACACACACACACACACACACACACACACACACACACACACACACACACCGCACACACCGCTTTCCGAAGAAGGCTGGTAATACTCTTCAACACTGCAACCTTCTGTCTTGACTCAAGACAGCAAGCTGCCACCAACATAGTTACATTTCAGTTATGTTAATAAACCAACTAACAGTAAACACAAACAAAAATATGTATCAAACCAATCTGGTAAATGGAGGAGGATTCTAGAAGTTTGTCACTAGTTAGCAATAAATACCCTCTTATCAATTAATAATAACATAAATATATGACCAGATACAAACTTTTTAAAAATGAGTAAGTAATACTTAATAAGAAAAGAGGAGTTAAGCAGTATAAAATAACACTTAATACAAATAGAGAAAGATAAAAAATATATAAGGATTCCTTTTGAACAAACAGATTAAAAGAAAGAAAACATCTGTCTTCTATTTTTCATATTACCTAACTAGTCTTGACTGAGAGAATTACTTATCCCTAGCTACTGTAGCTGAATTTCTTTTGTTTCCTCTTGTCTGTTTTGTTCATTCTGTGATAAGGTGGATAACATGTGCTACTTGTAAGTTTTAAAGTATGCCATTAACAGACATTAACCTTCACGAATTACTCCTACTTACTGATTGCCTATAGAAGATTGTCAGCTCTCCTTATAAGATCTACAGTTGTGGGTTGTCGATCCCATACTTTCACTTATGCCTGCGTTCCTCCATACAGCAGGTAATGTGATACTGCACACCTGAGTATCCTGCCACTTAAGTTTGTACAAAACAATATGATGTTTATCAGCCTGGGTACCTTAGACTGCTGTATGGTACTGATTCCTCAAAGTTTGGTCCTCTGTATCCATTTGTGTATCTTCTGTACTGTTAAGTTTATTTCCTGGGTCTTAAATATGTGTAGAAGTTATAGATACTGCACAACTATTGTCATGTGGTCACAATGGTTGTGGTTTCCAAAAGAAACTTATTCACCTAGTTTGTATGACATGATGTATACTCCAACAATGTGCCATATATAAATTTTAGTTGACCTTTCAACACAGCACATTTATTATACTGAGTTTCCAAGTCTGTAACTATAAACAAAAGTTATGTACTTAGCATAACGCTAGAGCCATGTTATCTTCTTCCATTCAACTCAATGTATGGGTTATGGGTTATTGGATTCTATCTCATCCAACCTTGTCACCTTTTTTCAAGCTCTTGAATCCAGGGCTCAGGCTCCTCCCCTACCACTAAATACCTCAGACTGAATTTACTCTCTGCTACCTAAGACAATATCTAACAGGTAAAAAAAAATTCTGGGTAACATACCAGTCATGAAAAGGGTGACAAGTCAGCTTGCAAGGCCCTGGACAGGTTCATTTGATCAGTCAGGAACTATTAAATGACAATTTTGGTAAAGGATGTAGGTAGGAAGGGAATGTTGATCCAAATGTAAGAAGACAACATGGATCTAGTGGTGTGGTAACTACATACCTTTCCTATCACGTTGTCTTTTCTATCCAACTCAACTTATGGGACAGATTCCTCAACTAACAGTCATCCTAGGTATTTGATGGAAGAATATTCTGAAGAATGGTGAAGCTGAAGGACGTGCAGGATCTAGAATGCATGTCCTGCTTAAGGTGAGATACAAAAGTATGAACAGTACACCAAACAGACGCAGCACAAATCTCATCTATGATTCCTCTAGCAAAATAAGCTGCTACAGCTCTACTTTAATGAGCTTTGGATTTGTGTGGAAAAGCCCAGCCCTTTTCTTTAAAGACAAAGGCAATACGGTCGGAGAGACACCAGGACAATGTGACTTTAGAAACACCTTGTCTTAATTTTCAGTTTTAGAAGGAAATAAAAAGTTTATCTGTTTTTCTGATTCTCTTGGTACGATGTAGGTAACACCTCAGTTGAAGATGAACATCCAAAAAAGTGTAAGATATATTCACCTTTGCTAGAAAAATTTGGAAATAAAACTAGAAGGTTAATCATCTGGTTAAGCGTAGCATCTGAAGCCACTTTGGGAAGAAGGTTTGGGCAAGTCCTAAGTGACACCCTGTCCTTATGAAAAATTAAGTAGAGAGGTTTGCAAGATAAGGCTTACAGCTCAGAAATTCTCCTGACAGATGTGACAGCCACTAGATGGTTTTCCAAGACAAAAATTTCAGATCTGTTGATGCTGCCAGTTCAAAAGATGATCAGGCTAGGACCTGAAGCATTAAAGCGATATCACAAGTAGAGACTTAATCTCTGATAGGGGTCTGAGAAAAAAAAGCAATGGAGTTCTGTTTTTTTTCCCAACATGAAAATTGGATATGGCTGCTAGCTGGCCTTAATTCTAGAGAAACTAGCACCTTTCTGGTATAAACCAGTTAGAAAATCCAGAATAGAGGTTAGAAATGCTGAGAAAGGATTTAAGCCTTTAATAAAAGACCAAACAGTAAATCTTTTCAATTTACTTCAGTAAACCTTTCTCGTGTTAGATTTCTGGGATGACAACAAAATGTGAATAAGTAACGCAGATAACTTGGCATCCCTGGCAACCATTTGAACTAGGGGAACCATGCAGTCACCTTCAAGGCTTTCATGTCTCAGTCATGCTGGACAGATTGGTGAGATAGAAGTTCTGAAAGAGAATCCAGCACCCATACAGGTTGTTTCAGATAAGGCCAAAGAATGGGAAAACAAAGCTGCCGGTGTCAGATGGGGGCAATGAGAATAACTGTTGCCTTGCACCTGATGCCTTTCTTCAGAAACTTGGTTATAAGGAGGAAAAAGTGAGAAAGCATACAGGTGGCCTGGGGATAAGTATGGACTAGTGCATCCCTTGGTGACTGCCCTTCTGGGGAAATCAGGGCAAAGGAGCTGCTACACCTTATGTTCAGATGGGAAGTAAAAAGGTTGCAGCTTGGCTGGTGCCATTGACAAAAAATCATATTCACTACTGACTGATTGAGGGACCACTCATGCAGCAGAAGAACAGACCTGCTCAGTTTGTCTGCCAAGACAATGGAATTCCCCAGGATGTGTGTTGCCACTAGAAAGCAATGAAAAGACATTACATTGCCACACTCTCATGGCTTCCCAGCATAACAGATACGTGCAGGTTCTCTCTTGCTTGTTGATGTACCAGACTACCACTATGTTATCTATCTGGATGGAAATCACAAACAGTCCTGAAAAGTCCGCAATGCTTGGAGGACCAGCCTCATCTCCAAGACAGAGATGTGAAGATTGGCCTCGGTGGTGGACCACGTGCCTCGAACTGCCTTCCCCTTCGAAATGCACCTCCCCACTCCAGAAGGGAGGAGTCCATGGTCATAATGGCTATTGGGGGTGGAAAGGTGAAAGATTGACCCCATGTGATGAGGGGGGAGGTTACATGCCACAAAATGTGATGCCTACAGATTTATGTGAGTCGTATGCGAAAATAAAGAGGCTGATGCAACACTGGCCATTGAACAGCAAGAGGCCATTACAGCACTCTCATGTAATCCCTTGCCTGTGGAACCAGTTCATAGGTTCATAGGTAGGTACTAGGCTATCAGCCCAAGGGCCTACGTAAGCCTAGCCAACAAAGTTCCCTTGCTTACGCCACCCAAGAAAGTTATTTTCCTGTGCCACTGTTGAGCAGAGACACAGAAGTGATCCCCAAGGTGTATTTCCTATTTCCCATCCACTCATCAAAAGTTTTCTTGAAGAGTGCTAATGAAGAACTTTGCTTGACATAGATGGGTAGCCTGTTCCAGAGTATGGGAAGTCTCTGGGACTGTAATTGATGCATCCATTGACCCCAATAGTTAAATAATTAGCCTTGCTAGAGCATTTGGTGAAGAGAGGACTTTGTAAACTTGAAGAAGGAGAAAGACAGAACTCTTGATACTGGTAGTTTGATTATTTTAGATGTTGTGTCTAGATGGCATTATCTGAATTCAGCTTTGTCTGTTTCACAAACTGATTTAGGTGACTGAGTTCCAGAATGAATTTGAGATCTCCAGTCTTTTTTAGAGAATAGAATCTGGATCTTTGCTGGTCTGATGGAACCTCCTGGATGACTCATTTTTCCAGCAGCCTGGATATTTCTTCTGCTTCCAAATTCCTCAGACTGTGTGGGACATTGGGAATTCCCTTTTGGCTTGTTGGGGGAAAAGCAAAGGAAATAACGTAACCTCTGATCATAATCTTCTGCACCAGGAATCTTCAATGATGGCTAGCCAGGTGTGAAGGTGCAGAGATAAGTACCCCTGACTGCTTCCTGTGTGTGGTAGCTGGGCAACTATTCAAGAATGCTGGAAGGACTTCTCAATAATGGGACCTCGTAATCCTTGATTCTGTGATCCACCTCTATCCTTGGATGACATCCATTGAAATAATTCTCCCCTCTGACTTGGGGGGGGGGGGGCTCTGAAACCAGAAGAGTCTTGGGCAAAATTCTAGGATTTATGAAGCCAGAGCTTCTTCCCACCCTCTAGTTCCATGAAAAAGTCCCTTGAGAGTGTAGAAAACATATGCCTATGTCAGGCTGAGTTTTCCCTCCTCCTTACTTCTGGTGAATGTAGCTTTTATCCTGGGTCCAAAGAGTGTTTAACCATCAAAGGGGGCATTAATGAATGACATATTAAAGCTCTCTGCAAAACTGTAGAAATCCATCCAGGCATACCGAAGATTAGCAATGCCACTCTTAAAGTGCCATCTGCCAGGTTGGAATGCAGGTGCATGGACACATTAGACATGGATTGTAGGGCAGATAGCTGCAAATGTACAATTTTCTGTATGTTTACAGGCAAATCACCCAAGAGAGATTTAGTAAGTTCCATACTGAAATCCCTCCAAAATCAAGTCATGTGAGTCAGGTAAGTCAGCATGTATACAGTAAATATAATTGTAGCATAAATCTGGTGGGGGACCCTTCCTCCAATGTGGCCTGTTCCTAAGGGACATGAGAATTTTATCAAGTTTTCTGGGGAATCAGGCTCCTTCCAACCAGCTCTGAGACCCAATCAATGAGCTCATCAGCATGTGGAACAACCCAGGCAATAGATGAGCCAGCATCAACGAATACAGGAACCACTTAGGAATGGGCTTTGAAGGACCAATCCCCCAATGTTTCATCAATTCAAGGATCTCTCTGAATGAAGTGTCTTCCAGAGGGACCTTAGAGACCCCCTCCTTGAAGTCAGTATCTTCAATGAGTGACTCCTGAGAATAATTTACATGCCTCCTTTTGCAATACCACTCCCTGTGCCTTTTTCAATGGGAAGCACTAGAGAAAGCTCAGAACTGGAATGGGAGCTCTTCAAGTTAAAACTCTCAAGGCTAATTGTGGTTGGCTGCCCCTGATGGATTGGATGTGTGTATGGTACTGCATAATCCAGAGGAAGTTGGGATAGTGCCAAGTGTGTGTGAGGGACCTCCTCTCTAGATCTGGAGAAAAATCTTTAAAAGGTTTAAAACTCCAAAGCTGACATTGGTACTGAGAATGACCTCCTAGGATCTGAAAACCCTAAGGAAGGAAAAATCCTGGCCCCAACCTGACTCAGCTCTGAAGTCGACATCAGGGCCAAACTGTCTAAGATCAAAGTACCTAAAAGCAGAGATGGTTCTGATAACCTCAGAGTTGAATTTAACCCCTGTGCCTTGGCCCATACCTCTCAACTGTGCATATTTTCACAGAATGTCCAGATTTTTGCCTCTGATTTTTGGTCTGTTCCTCATAAAATTTATGATTTTCTGGCAAATCCCTGGGATGATCTGAGGACTGATGTCACTAATTAATGATATACATTTGCATTTCAGACCTCATACTCTTCAGACAAATGCATGCTAAGATAAATCCTGTTATTCTAGCAACTTTCTAAGATTATAAGAGCAATATTTAAAATCTGTCCCTTTTTGTAGGGCTTTGTCTCCCCATTCTGTTAGGTTTTGTCTAGATTTTTTTGCACTAAGAGGTTGAGAAGTACGCCTTGGCCCTGACCCCTTGGCTCAAACCCTTCATGATCCGATGGTACCAGATGGTAAGGGAAACTACTGTATTCAAAACAGAAACCACTCATGGTTCCAACAAGGTTCTCTCATGGGCATCATTTGGAACTGTGTTATACCAGAGAAGGAGTAACCAAAAACTGAGCTGACTGGACTAGACCTGAAGACCCAAATGAGGGATGTTCCAGGAGGACCCCATCTGAATTTGCATGCTAAGAAATTTCCTCATCATCAATGATGTTGGCTTCAGAAAGACTTCTTGATGATTGAAAGGACCTATATGAAGGCACCACAGAAGGTGATCCAGAGGAATGGTGTCTTCCCTGGAGTATAAGAGAGAATGGAGTCAAGGACTGGCTAGCTCTGTGGAAAAATGGTATGCCAGGGATGGTGTTCCGATCTGAAATTGCTCATGTTCTGATGCCAAATCCAAACGCCTAGGGTTTTTTGGCTCCTGGCCCGACAGGGGAGTTGGATGAGTTGGAATATCGTTTCTTTTGCTTCACTTTTTCCTTTTCCTTTCCCTTTTCATAGCTTTCTTCTCTTTCCTTACCCATATCCTTAGCAGGCTTAATTTAGTCTGTCTTTTTGGCAGACGGAGAAGCAGACATGGAAATCGAAGCGATCGAGTCTCCCAACTGGGCAGAGGGAATATGCTTGAGTACCAGCTCATTCCTTTGGTCAATGAGAGCCCTGGCTCCAAAAGAAGCACAGGAGTAGTACTCTGTGCTGAGGTGGCCTGCCCCTAAACAGCAGACACACAGATCATGCAAATGTTGGGGGGGGAGTCTTGTGCCCACAGGCACTATGCTTCCTGAAGCCAGAGGCCATATTGAACTTCCTAGAAGGCAACAAACCACAAACCACAACGCTGAACAAACAGCACCATTAGCGTACTCTAAGAAAAATATGACAAAAAGCTAACAGCACTAAATAGCAACAATGCAACTTCAGAAGGAAACTATATATCTGCTATTCAAAGATAGTAAAGTGACAGTAATTTTTAAAGGTAGGGGACAATGGGCCAGAAGAATACTTCCAAAGAAGTTAGCAATAGTTGAAAAGGCAAGAAGGTACCTAGAAAAAGTGCAGAGATACTAAGAATAGACCCCAAATATCAATATATTTTTTAAAAATATCCAGTTTCTGTGAAAAATCTAAGCATTTATCAGAGATGAGTACTGAGTCCTCATGGATCACATCTTAACCATACAGGAGGTAAACAAGATCTGAGGCATTTTAAGTACAATAGGGAATTATGGGTAGGGAAGGAGCCTGAGCCCTGGATCTAAGAGTTTGAAAAAAAGGTGCTGAGGTCAGATCCAAGCATATCTAATAAACAATACCTCGAGTCAGACGGAAAAGACATCCGATCTTATTTTCAACAATCCTGAAAAAAAATAATATCACATAAAAACCTTGTTATGGCATATAGCTAGAATAGCTTTTAAAGTTCCCAGATGAATAAGACATAAAAGAACATCTATTTTAATTTAAAAAGTGTACATTAGATAAAATAATATTGTACTTAAAGGCATGCATTAGCTCACTGCTCGTTCGGAAAAAAAATTTTAAAAATCAATCATACACACATTTTACCAAACAAAAAATACAATTTTTCAGCAGTCAAACCATGTAACTCATAATTCTCAGGGAAATATTCCTTAATACTTCAGTGCTCAGTATCTTGCAACACAAATAGAAAATGTTGAGCAATTGTTTTTGACTCGTACAAAGTACAAAATCAGTTCCTTTCAGAGTGCTGTATATCAGGTTTAATAAATTGTTCACCAGTTTAATATATTTACAAGACATTTTATATTGACTTCTTGATTCTATGATCTTTCTACTACGCACAGAAAAATGATTCATATTACATTGGTTGACCTTGTCAAAACTGAAAATAAGCTTCTGTGGCTATGTGATTATGAATATTGTGAGTGTCGTGAAAATAAATGAATAGCTTTCATCTTCATAATGGTAGCAGTTAATGGCTTTCATCTATATAAACAGTGACTTTCAAACTAAATGGTGAAGTGAGAATTACCATTTACTAAACCTACTGATAGTAATTTAATCCCAGTGTAAAACATTTTATTTCTGTTCCTCATGCAAGATGGTTTGTCTCATATGAAGAATAGCAAATATGTGCTGGAACTTAATGCACATATGGCTGTCAAGGTTGATACCTAACTAAAATTACCACTTAAGCTTTACTCTTGAGATAATTTTAATTAAATAACTATTCAAACAAATAATTGTGTGATTAAGTCCCAGAACTTGTCTGTTATCCCTTAAAAGCTTTCTTTCATTCCTTCCTTATCAATCAGTACACATTCTGTTCTTATTCACATAGGTTCATAGGTAATTACTAGGGCAATGGCCACAGGCGTATTTTTAAGTGTAGTCATGTTTTCTCATTTGTAAATGACAGAATAAATTCCCCAGGGGCATAAAGTTGTGTTTATGTAGCACAGCTTTTACAAGCTGCCTTTGTCCAATAGGGGAATAGGTGCTATCCCAGAGGTAAATTTTTGATTTGCCATCTATTTGTTCAGGGTGTGTTTGAATAGGTTCAAGGACGAACTCTACTTCACATGGATGGGCAGTCTGTTTGAAGTATGGACATATCTGTCCCTCTTATATGTTCTATTTACTGTATGTTGCAAACAAGGTTTAGGTCCTTTGATCAGGTACTTATAATACTGTTAGATTTGTAGCAAGTCCACTAGTACCAAATCAGATGATGATCCCTT
This sequence comes from Protopterus annectens, assembly GCF_019279795.1. Taxonomy (NCBI): domain Eukaryota; kingdom Metazoa; phylum Chordata; order Ceratodontiformes; family Protopteridae; genus Protopterus; species Protopterus annectens. Next base: position 763,080,041 of record NC_056725.1, on the reverse strand, counting down.
GTAAGCCAGGCATAGTTCACCTCTCAGTAGTCTATAGGAGACTTGAGTGCAAAGATAAGTCTTTGAGGAGGTCTGCATGTTCCATGTGGTTTACACCTTGCATTTTTTTTTTTATGAGGAACCTCTATAGGCATTCCATTTGTTGAATATGCTTGGCAAGGTACATACCAAATAGAGCAATGCACTCAGTGAGGAGTCTAATGAGGGCTGGATAATGATAGTTTTGGACCAGATTCCATACCCTTGATTATAGGTTGTTTAGTATAGAATGATTTCATAGGTTCATAGGTACATAGGCAGGTACTAGGCTATTGGCCCTAGGGCCCATACAAGCCTAGCCAAAAAGGTACCCGGGCTTTCGCAACCCAAGAAAATTATTTTCCTGTGCCCTTGTCAAGCAGAACCACAGAAGTGATCCCCAGGGTGAATTTCTTATTACCCATCCAATCATCAAGATTTTTCTTGAAGAGTGCTAATGAGAAGCTCTATTTGACATAGATAGATAGTCTGTTCCAGAGTATGGGAAGTCTCTGGGACAGGAATCTATCTGTTTATTGTGGTGATAAGGTTTAGGTCCCTAGAGCGTGTAGCTCGGAGGGATTGGGATTTCTTTAAGTGGAGCATGTCCAACAGCTCTGGGTTAGACATAGCTTTGTATGTTAGGCAGAGATTCCCTCTGAGTAGGCTATATGCGACGGAGTAAAGCTGGAGTTTTTTTGAGACGGTCTGCATAAGGCATCTATTTGAGGCCGGTAATCCACTTTGTGAGGTATTTTTGCAGCCTTTCCAGTTGTTGTAGATGGCTTGTGAGGTACATACCAAAAGGGGCATTATACTCTATAATGGGTCTAATGAGTGATGAGTAGAGGGGAACGATGACCACTTTTTTTCTGGATGAGAAACCTTTTGTGATGAGGTGTGACATGTTGAAGGATTTCCTGACCACTGTGGCGATGTGATTATCAAAGGAGAGACTACTGTCCACCTGTGTCCCAAGTCTCTTATCACACTTTTGGTGTTAAGTAGACTACCGCCTATGTGGTAGTTCATGGGTACAGAGTTTTTACCAAAGGGGATGACAATGCACTTTTTGGCATTGAGCTTGAGACCATGTCTTTGACACCAGGCATCTGACTCAGTGAGTCCCTTTTGTAGGATGTCCACATCGTTAGGAGTTTCTATTATGGCTCCTAGTTTGCAGTCATCTGCGAATTTAGTTAGCCAAAAACCTTTTGTGTTAGCCTGTACTTCAGAGAAGTAGATACCAAACAGGATAGGACCCAGGACTAGACCTTGTGGTACTCCACTTGTCACTGATCTGAAGTCTAATTTGGAGTCTGCTACTTTCACAGTGTGGGTTCTGTCAGTAAGCCAGTTGGCAACCCATCTTGTGACATAGGGATTTATACCTAGTTTAGTGAGTTTATCTATAATTCCAGAGTGGGGGATGGTGTCGAATGCCTTGGCGAGATCTAGATAGGCTGTGTGAACCACCTTACCCTCATCTATGGCTTTGGTGACTACTTCAAAGAAGTTTATCAGGTTTAGGAGACATGATCTGCCTTTTACAAACCCAAACTGTGTGGGGTCCAGGGTTTGAAGATCTCCAATGTCTTTGTTTATGAGTTTCATGATGATATGTTCCATGGCCTTGCACACGAGGCTCGTCAGGCTAATGGGGCGGTAGTTCCGGGGGTCTGTTGTGGCCCCCCCCTTTGTGGAGTGGGATAACTGTCGTGGTGCACCATTCAATGGGCACAAAGCTTGAGGTGAGGCTATGACTGAACATGGTACTTAGGTGTGGTGCCAGTTCATTCTGTAGTTCATGTAGAAGGCAGCATGGGATGTTGTCAGGTCCCATGGATGCTGTGTTCTTGGCTTTGGAGAGTGAGGTTTTTACCTGTGCAGCCGTGATTACAGAAACATTGCATTCTTCCAGTATAAAGATGGGCCCTTTAGGGGGTGAGAGGGGGGTAAAGTTAGCACTGAACCTATCTGCCAGGATGTTGGCAATATCAGTTGGTTCTGTATATTTAGTGTCGTTGTCCTGTAACTCAGAGCAGATCTGAGTGTTTCCATTGAGATTCTTGACATAGCTATAAAATGCTTTGTGGTTGTCTTTAGAATCAGTGGCAATTTTGTTTTCATAACTAGCTTTGGAGGATTTTATGAGGGATCTCAGCTTCTTACTGAGGCTGACCAGGGAGTTCCTCCAATCGTGTCAACAACAGAACAAGTGCGAGCTGTGGATAACAAAGTAGAAATAAAAGTGGCAGCTTAACACAACACGCTCACTGCCTCCGCTCTCAGCAAACTATTTCAGTTACCACCAGGCAATGAATGAAAAAATTCCAAGTACTAACGAAGATCCAAACTTCTTTTAATAAAACAGGTTTAGCGCTTTCACTTGCAAGAGGCAAGCTTCATCAGAACACAAACTAGATAGAATCAACAGTTTATATACAAAAAAGGCGCCAAAACTGGCTGATTACTAGTAATTACATTATTAAAAAAATTTTTTCCTTAAAACATCATAATGCATGTTCATTAATAAGATAAAAATGAGTGTAATATATAAAAGATAAACAATACTAATCAATGAATGGTAATACTCTAATAAAATACGATTGTAAATATAAACACTACAGTGATGAAATCAATTCATTAAAAGTAAAGGTTTAATTGAAATATAATCATTTAAACCAGGCACTGTAGTGGCATCTGTGTGTACTTGCCACCATAGTTCTCGATAAAGTAGGTGGTTCTTAATGTTACCACCTCTAGGGTTGCTTTTAACTAATTCCAAAATCCCAAACTTGAAGTTATGTTCACTGCCATATTTAGATACATGTCTAAACAGGGCATTTTTAGTGTCCTTCTTCCTTATGGAGTACAAGTGAGAGTAAATTCTTTGTCTAAGCTGTCTCTCTGTTTTTCCAATGTAGAAAAACTGACATGCCATACATATTGCTATATATACCAACATGGTAGATCTACAGTTTCCCTTAATTAAATGTAACCTAGTATGACATATGTTGTTAAGACAAATGGTATTAGGCTCAAAAATTTAAAAGCATTGATGGCATGTTCCACATTTAGATGTGCTGATTCCATAATGGGTAGATGGTAACGGTTTCCTTTCCATAATATGTTTCAAGTTTTTACCCATTTTAAATACAAACTGTGGTTGGGACCCTACCTTATCAGATATATCCTGTACTGATGTCAAAATGTACCAATTATTAACCACAATATTTTTGATCATCCGACTAAATGGACTGTATTCAATAATAAGAGAATTGCAATAAGGTCGCATGCAGTTCAATGGGGTTTTGTCAGGAGGATCTGTGTTGTTCAAAACAGTATAGATCATACCATCAGTTTCAACTCCATCTACTGTTAAGTTGTTCGCTGTCCCCAACAATGGTGAGTATTTATGCTCCCATTGTCCCAAGACATATGTTGTGGTGTCATTCAGCATTGCCTTGTCATAACCCCTTTCAATAAATAATTCAGTTATAACATTCAGTTCATTTACCATGTCTACAGGTTTAGAAGTCATTCTCATGGCCCTTATGCATTGGCCTTTAAAGATGTTCCTTTTTAATTTGTACGGGTGACAACTGTTGAAAGCTAAATAAGAATTTGAAAATGTCTCCTTCCTATAGATAGTAGATTTAAAGCCATTGGTGTCCTTAGAAACTAAGGTGTCTAAGTATGGTACACCCGTGTTGTTGTATGAGGAGGTAAAGTTCAAAAAGTCACTACTAGAGTTTAGAGTATTGATAAAACTCTCAAATGTAATAGTGTCACCCTTCCAGAGAATGTAAATATCGTCTAGGAAACGGGAGTAATACACTACTTTGTCATAGTAGGGGCTATTAAAAATGTTCTCTTCCCAGTCCAACATGACTAGGTTTGCAAAAATTGGAGCGCATGCAGCGCCCATAGCCACACCACTGATCTGTCTACATATTTCTCCTTCGTAGTAAATAAAGTTATATTCTAAGACAATACTCATTAGATCCACCAGAAGGGAAATTTTATCCCAACTGAAACAAGTGTGTTTCCTTAAACTCCTGGAAAAGGCCTCCAATCCTTCCTCAATTGGTATACAACTGAATAAGTCAATGACATCGACTGAACTGAATGTTAAATTGTCCTCAGCTGTATGGATAGGGAAGTTACGTAAAAACTCCCATGAGTCTTTAACCAAATGGCTAACCTTATCATAGACAAATTTTAAGGTAGTGTCTATGAAGACGCCGATAGGGAAAGTCTTGGCCTTACTGCCAGAAATGATGGGTCTAAATGGGGGGTTCAGGTGATCCTTGTGAACTTTGGGTATGCCCACAATGGTGGCTAAGGTGGGAAACTCAACCTTCATATACTCATATTGTTCTTCAGTAATCCTTTGTTCTAACCTGTAGTCCTCTAAAAACATGTCAATTCTGCTGTATGAGATGTTTAATTCATTCAGTGAGGATAAAGTATAGTTGCCAGATGAATGAAGAATGTTGTGAATCTTTGAACTATACATCATAGAATCATAGATCACAATACCGCCTCCTTTGTCAGGCTTCATTATCCTGTAACTACGGTCCTTACATAAGTCATTGAGTATACAAGATTCCTCCTTAGTTAGATTAGAGATACATTTTACAGGTTTGTTTCTGCCTCTGCTATTAAATTTATATATTTCTTTGATGACCTTGTTTTCAAATGCAGAAATAACAGAATTATTATTGGGCATAAAATGACTTTTCTTTCTTAAATTTGTACCATTAACCTGTTCACTGTAAGCAACCTTATCAAACATGATAGACAAATTTAATTTTCTAATATATTTCTTAAAATCAAAAATAGTGTCAACTACTCGAAAAGAAGGAGTAGGTACAAATTTTAGCCCTTTCGAAAACAAACTAAAATGGGCAGTCCTAAGTCTGATGTTACTGTAATTATAAATCTTAAAATTGTTGCATTCACTAATAATATTATCAGTAACAATAATGTTTGGGCTTGATATCAAACTGGTGTCAATGCTAGTGGAAGGATCTATGTCACTTAGTGTTTTTCCCTCCACTTGCCCCCTTTTTTCCATGTCCTTTGATAACCCTTCCTGGGGTGGGGGTAAAAATCCTGTTTATTATAAGAATTAGCACTGTTGTCTTCAAAGTCTCTGTTCTCCAATTCTAATTTGTCATCTGGCTTGTTACAAACCCATTTATAACACACTCGTCTACTGTATTGTTCTTTGTCCCTTTGAAATTTCTTTAATTTCCGATCAAAAGCTTTCCTTGCCCTATCCTTAGCAATAGCGAATTGTTTATAAAATAATTTCTCCCATTGCTGAAAGGCTAAGTCATGTATAATAGTGTTGTTAAGTATTTCAATTTCAGAGATACACTTACAAAGTTTAGCATCGTTATACTTAATTAACTTTTTCATAAATTCAAAGCCAAAAGAATCGAATAACATATTGAAATCATTTTCCACATCAATAGTAACGTCAATGCCTAATGGCATTTTAAAAAATCGAAGTCCCATAGGTACAATATTAGCAGATAAACATTGATTGAGATAAGCATTGTCGAGTTTTAATGCGTTAATGTTATTCAATTTCTTGCCAAAAGTGTAAATATAGTCCCTCAAGGTGCTTTTGGCAATTCGTGTGCCTTCGTTAATCTTGTTGTCAACTGCACAATCAAAATTGCAATCATATTCAATAAAGTTCTTTAAAACATTGCGCTTATCAGCAGAACCATTGTCACATTTAGTAGCAACATTTAAATTGTTAGTACCTTTAGGATGGTTGGAATCACAAGCCAAGGCAGCATAAGAGCGTGATGGTAAAGCTTGTTTCGGTCTGGCGCCAGTGCGCCTAGCTTCATCCGCAAAGTTACTAAAAGAAAAATCAAATGTGAAGTCACAAACATCATTCTTGATGCTTTCCGCTTGTGTCGCGGACTCAGGCAAGTCGATTCCATTTCGTAAACAATGTCCAGAACCCTGGCCATTAGGAAATCCAGGTGAGGAAGTAGATGGTAATTCCTCCTTACCAGCACCTAAGGAGCGTCATCATCTTGCGACCGTCTCGGCAAGTCCGGATCATTCACCGAAATGTCGTTGTCCTGTAACTCAGAGCAGATCTGAGTGTTTCCATTGAGATTCTTGACATAGCTATAAAATGCTTTGTGGTTGTCTTTAGAATCAGTGGCAATTTTGTTTTCATAACTAGCTTTGGAGGATTTTATGAGGGATCTCAGCTTCTTACTGAGGCTGACCAGGGAGTTCCTCGAATCGTGGTATTTTTACTCTTTTTTGCAACAGTTTCTTTCTTCTGTTGTAGAGTTTGTTTATGGCAGAAGACCACCAGATTGGCTTCCTTTTTTTGGAGGATAGCATCGTGGTTCTGTTAGGGATAGCATGATCCATGCACTCATGTAAGTGCTTATAAAGTGCATTTATGTAGGATTCAGCAGTCGTACCTCTATTGTCCATCGGCATGGGTGTCGTGAAGTTTGCCACTTCTGTCTTAAGAAGCGTGACATTGGCTTTGGAGAAATGTTTTACGGTTGTTTTCCTAATGGGGGGTGGAAGCGGAATGTGGATGTCTAGGGTGATTAGCTTATGGTTGGATCTGACCAACGAGGAGCTGACCTCTGGTGTGGAGCACCGGTCACCCTTGTTGGTGATGACCAGGTCTAGGATATTGCTGCCCCCGGTGGGGGTGTGGATAAGTTGATCCAAGGCGTTGGACTTGATGATTTCCAGAAAACGTTGAGCAAAAGAGTTGGTACATGAGTAGTTTTCCCAGTTAATGGTAGGGTAGTTGAAATCACTCATTATTAGAATGTTGGGTTATACCTTAATATTTTCCAGTGCATCGAGAAAAGAGGAGTGGGAATCCTAGGGCATGGTGGGGGGTCTGTAGCAAGCTACAATCTGGATTGCGGTTTTGCCCAGAGTTAGTTGAACTTGGATAATCTCGGATGCATTATGCTGAGCAACTAGCTTGGAGGTGTGGATATCCTTAATGAATATGGACACGCCTCCACCTTTAGTGTTTCAGTCCGGGTTTGGTGGCCGAAAGGTGTGGTATGAATTATAGCCTGGTAATGCAGGGGTGCACTCTGGAGTTTTGAACCAGGTCTCTGTCACTGCACAGATGTCAATGTTCTCCATTTTAAGGAGTGCCTCGAGTGAGTGCATTTTGAGGTTTAGACTTCTAGCATTGAGTAGCATTGCCTCAGATTTTGCTTGCTTGTACCTGTTATGGTGGTGAATTTGTCATTTGAACCTTGCCTATAAAAGGCACTATAGGGGTGGCAAGAGCCTTTGCCAATATCCGGAATCTCAAGGGCGACAGGTGTAGGCCATCTCTGGCAAAGCAGCATGGTCTGTCGATCATGTCATCCCAGGCCTTACAACACGTGATGGTCAAAGGCCAAGTCACTGCTGACATATGTTCCCAAGTCCCTAACCACTAGTTCTAGTCTTAGAGGTGTACTGTCTAAGTGATAATTTCTAGGGGTGGCCGACTTTCCAAAGGATACTATTAGGTATTTTTTGGCAATCAGTTTTAGACAGTGGTTCTGGCACCAATTATTAGTTCACGCTGAGCCGTCTTGGATGATATTAGTGTCCTTGGGGAATTCTATAACTGTGTAAAGCTTGCAGTCATCCACTCCCTGTTCAATTAAAGGCATTTAATGTTAGCTTTGACTTCCAAAAATTAGATGCCAAAAAGAAGTGGCCCCAGCAATGACTCTTGAGGGACTCTGGGACTCTTCTGGTGATTGACTTTTTTTTTGGAGGTAGAGTCCCCACCTAGAATTCTGGTCATATCTGTGAGCCAGTTGGCTATCCAACTAGTGGCATTATAGTTTATTCTTTATTCTTAGTTTCATTTGCTGTCAATGCCTGAATAGGGAATAGTGTTGAATGCTTTGGCCATGTTAAGATAGGCAGTGAGTACTGTTTTCCTCTTATCCATAGCTTTGGTGAACGTCTTGTAAAGGCACAGTCTGCCTTATCTGAAATCAAGCTATGTTGGATCCAGTGTCTGAAGATTTTTGTGTCTTTATTTATAATATCCAATTTTTTTCCATGGCCTTACATATGAGACTAGTCGGACTTATGGGTCTGTAATTAACCAGATCAGTACATGCCCCATCCTTGTTCATACATTCATAGATTCACAGGTGTATACCAGGCTAATGACCACTGTAACCTTTATAAGTCTAGCCAAGTATCCCAATCATATCCTGCAAGTTTATGTGCCACAGAGGTTATTTTAAGGGGTATATATAAAAGAGAGCAAGATTTACAGGCTGCTTCTTTTCATTAGAATCATAGGTGCTAGACCCGGGATGCATTTCTGATTTTCCATCCACTAGTTCAGGTTTCTCTTAAACAGGTAACCCAAAAAAAGGTGTGCTAGGCATGAAGACAATAAAGCATCTAGTGAAAGTAAAAACTCCATGATGACCCGAAAACAAGATAAGTGGCACAATCGAGTTTATTCACAAATCTCCATATAGTTAAGTGCTTTTGTCCTCCACTGGGACTTCTTCAGAACTGACTATTTTAATTCTCACCTCAACACATTGTGAAAGATTTGCCTATTACTCTGTTGAGAGGTGATCAGTGGTCAGTTCTGGTTTGCTGAACTATCCCAGATGCAGTATTAGATGCGGTGTTAGATGAGAACAGTGTGATCTTCAAGCATAATCATCTTCATTCATTCCTTTGTAGCATGTTTCTTTGTTTTATTTAAACAAACAGCTAAAAAACTGTAGTCTGTATATATATATATATATATATATATATATATATATATATATATATAAATAAAAAGAGACATAAATATTTATATTATATATAAAATATTAATTAATTAAAATAGATTGCATAAATATTTATGTTATATAGAAAATATTAAATATGAATTAATTATAGATGTTTATAAATTAGGTCTATAACAATGCAGTGCTAAAGCTACTCCTTAATGCCTCAGCATTTCACTTTCAAACAACATAATTAAAGTCAAGCTAAGGATTCACCAGCACACACACAATATCAAAAACTGTAAACAAAACAGCAAATACATACAATATGGCTAGAACAATAAACAAATATGCCCAGAGATTAAATACAGCATGCACCCATCATGCTGAAGCTAAGATGGTAGTCTGGATGTGTGCAGTGAGCATCAGTGCTAATCAAATATGCATGAAATCTAACTACTAACAAGTCAAGCCTAGAACATATGCTCACGGCCATGTTGAGGTGCAGCAGGATTCATGCAGACAGTGTAAACACAGGCTTGTAAACAGGCCTAAGCTCAGTAAGCAAGTACTTGGGAATGGCACAACAATGGATATGGCACCTTGGAAAACAGAAAAGGCAGGAGAAGTCTTACAATACTAACTACAGCCCTCAATGGAATTCATGGCAAACCTCATCATAAGGAGGGAAAAATCCAGAAATAATCAGAGACAATCAGGGACTCTTTTTAAAATGCTAGTATACAGCCCTAACAAAACAATAGGCAGATTATTTTATAAATGCTCCATATCTCAAACAGAACTAACTCCCTACCAATACACGTTCTATCCAATCCTCATTTCATTTCAAAAAAACAACATGGAATCTACCTTGCAAACTCCCCCTCCCGCACGTGTCACCACCCTACATAATTTTTTCTCACCCAAGCATTATACTATAACAGTTCTCCTCTCCTGATGCTAATATAGCTTTTACAAATGCCAGTATTGTGGTACCTCAGCTGCACCTATGTGCAATACTATACCGAGACCTCATCTTGTCTCTTCCTTTGCTACTATATTTCCCACTCCCCTCTAATCATAACTGCATTATTTTTCTCTCGACTCTGCTAAACGTTACTTCCCACCCCTCTATTTAATACTTCTTCTTTCTCTCTACTAGCCTGTTTAATCCTTATAGATGTTTTTAGGCCTCTTTTTCTGATGACCTATTTGTAAATCTAATTTTTTTTGTTATAGGTTTCTACCTCGTGATTTTTAGCCATTGTTTTTGCTGAATTTTACGCTTTGCTAATTTCCATTATTGTATGATTATTTGTTGCTTTTCTACTCATATTTGTTATATGGCATGAATGTATGTACTTATGTATCCAAATTCACATTACTGCTTATGTAAACTCTATTACATGTTCTGTGTGTGGAGCTTTTCTCTTTGGGTCTAAACTGGAAATGGGCCACCAGCCCAGCTGGACTAACCCAGTTAACAAAAGACAGATAAACAAATACATAAAAAATAAATAAACATGAAATGTTGACAGAATAAGAGTTAATTAACATACATTTTCTGAAGTAAAATAAATGTGCAGCTCTAATTAGTATTGTTATTTACGTAAGAACAATTCACCACCTTTCTCCAAAGGTCACCATTTTACAAAGGATTAAGTGGGACAGAGCTAAAATTGGAGTCAAACTCAGTGATGTTCCTGAAAGCCAGGAACAGTTGACAGGTATGATACCAGTGGACAAAGAAAGTTGATACAGGAGGATATTACACTCACTGCAGGAATTTCAGCAGCATTGTCATGTACATTGGGAAATAAAACACAGACAATAAATGTTCAACATGAATTAGTTGTGATGCTGAACAGAAATGCAGGTAACACAAGTGTAAAAATTCCCAAGCCTTACATACATTAAAGTAACAACTTAGGTATAATGGGAAACTACATACATAAAACTGTGGACAAACTGATAACCAATAAAAGCACTAGACACAATTTACAGACAATTACTGATAGTGGAAACAAAATAATAACATTAGTGGCAGCACCATGCGTATTGGTAAGGGTAGGAATTGAGTATGTGGTGCAATCTACAAGGGCCCATCACAGAACAGAACTGTCACCTACAGCATATTACTTGCTGATTATGCTGCAGTGCATTGGTACAGATGTGCCGCTATAACAGATGAGGACATACATACACGGGAGATGTGAGTCATGTCAGGAGAATATAGTAAGATGGAAATCCTGGAAGATACAAGTCATGTGGAGGCATTCCAGTAACATCAGGGTTGTGTGTCTATGAATGTCAGTCTATGCCTATGGGGGTGATCAGGTATGTATGTATAAAAAGGAATACCATCCATGATAGCCCCTAGGAGCCCTACTCACTGCAATAATGTACCTGATGTCAGTATTGTGTAATGACAGCTGCCGCATGCACTGTTTGACTTTATTATATCTGATGGTACTTGTGGCTTATATGTGTAGTTCCTGCTGTTGCCACATATACACAAGTTAGTGCAATCTGACAAAGTGCAGCTCTGATGACAGTATATGCTATCATGTCATAAATCAAACCTGTCCCCAACTGAGCATCATGCAGCACACAATAATACCTGGATCACAGCATGCAACAGACCTCACAGACAGATGCAACAGTGCCATCAGGTAGTACTTGAACTGTAAAAGGTGTTAGAGGACATATACAACAGGTGTACACCAACCTATAACAATGTTGTGTCTTCCATGCATCAGCCACTACCTCCACTGTGTGGCCTTCAGCAGAGCCATGCTGCTAGAGGCAAATTCTCAGATTTTTGCCACAAAACAACAAATGACAATAAATATTTCACAACATTGATTATTTATTGAGATCTGTGCTAACTGTCATGTAACTGACTACCTCATTATACTGAGCAATACCCATCCCAAAACCATAAAAAACTATCATCCCAAAGGTCGTATTACACTTTATGACCACTGTGTAACATGACATACATCACTGAATAAGCCATTCCTGCCCATTACCACTGCAATGGGAACATAAAAATAAAAGGCATACATCACAGTATTAGAACATACACAATATATATCAGGCTCCTCTTGACTTGTGCCTCAGTTGAAGATGCCACACAAGACTTCATATCACACTGTCAGACAATAGGATAACCTAAGCATTGTGTTTGAATGCATATGGCTTCCACTCAAGGGATTACAGAAGCTGGCCTGTCTGTCCCCAATTAGAAAAGTCTACAAAAAGTAAATTGCAAACATCAATTGTTTTTGACAAGCCAATCCTGCTGTCTTTTATACACTTAGTGGCTACATCTTGATGGACTTGAACACCTGAATACCTGGGTTCATAGTTCACAGAGATGTGCATCAACCACTGATGTCAGAGACAAGACTGTATCTGAAGTCTCATGAAGCACACACATTAGCAGTCTGCTGCATTGGTTATGCCTCCCCTAATATGTGGCTCAAAACCTTTAGCTCTCTTAGCAGAAGCATAGTTGGTTCAACCAGTACATTGTGCTATTCCCACAAACTAGCACTCCACTGGAAAAAAAAAAAAACTTGCAGGATGATTCCTGCAGACATGAGGACAGTACCCAATCCATCGGTCTCCTAGTCACCCGAGCTCTTCAAGAAGTGAAGAGAAAAAAAAGTACTTTCCTTCTACTGGCATACCAACCAGGTGGCCAGATGCATGACATGCCCTCCTCCTGTCCTAGTCATTCAGGTTCCATTCATGTGTTCAGCCACAACTCTCCTGCCTCACATTTTAGTAAAAAAAAAAAAAAAACTTTGTTCTTTTAAACTGTAGCAAACAGCTTGCTATGATGTAGCAAACAGTTGCCATAGTTTATAACCTGCTTGCATGGAGCACTACAGCACTCAGATTTTAGTTAAAACAAATTAATAAAATATTTTCTTTTACTTTTAAACTGTAGCAAACTACTTGCTAGAAACATAGCAGTTACTACAATTTATAAACTGCCTGCACAGATCACTAAAGCCCTCAGATTTTAGGTAAAAAAAAAAATTCTCTTTCACTTTTAAACTGTAGCACTGTAGCAATTTACTGCAATTTAGACCAAACACAGAGCCCTACCATACTCAGGTTTGACCACAAATGCAATTGCAGCTTTTAAAAGCCAGTAATGCAGTAAAGAGCAATCAGGATGATGGATGGCCCCCGACCATGACCTCTAACACTTTGCACCCAGGGTAGTTCCCCTTCTCAGTCTGCCCTAGCTATGCTACTGCTTGCTAGTGTTCACAGTAGTGTGGGTTTGCATGTCATCATCTGTTGGGTAAGGCAGTCCTGTCTGTTACTATTGTCTTCCACAATTACACTACCAAGTTCGAACACTTAACTGTCAAGGTTCACAATTTATTAAACTGCACATTAACTGCTGATGCCACAGAAGACATCATTATTGCAGTTGTCAGAAAGCACACCCTTGAATGGATGACTTCAGTGGTGTATTTGAAGTCATATAACTGATATAAAGTGTGTATGAGTTATCAAAATTATGCAGTCATGTAACTGTTCACCCTGCATTGATTTATCCATGTCACATCTGTTGAGGAAAACATTGCTTCACAATTCAGTTTGCCTGTTATACAGTCAGAAAATAGGGGAGAATAGCTATGTCCACACCTAAAGAGCTATGTATTAAATGCTTCTACCACAAGAGACCATAAACTACAGGTGTCAGAAAGCACACATTTCAAGGTCTGAGATAAGCATTTTTTGAATGTTCATATACCCTGAAAAATGTATTTTCAGGGATCAAAATTTTTTAGCCATGTCAGTATTCACAGAAGTTTGAGTCAACCATATTAACATCTGTAGGTACTGCAGTCCTGTTTGTCACTGTTGTTGTACACATATACATTATATACTTTGCCAGATTTGAACCTCTACTTAAGTCCACAATCTGCTCACACACAGAAAATGTCTTACTACAAGTGTGAGACAGAATGTATTTGAAAGGATGACCTCATCACTGAGTGGCAAGGGAAATGTTTAGCTTAAAAGTGAGTATATGAGTTGGGGAGAACTCTCCCTGTGTAAATATTTCCATTCAGTTGGAGTGTGCACATATGATCTGCCAGATAGCTACCCCTAGCTAGACAACTGTACTTGCATGATGGAAAGTGCACAGATGGAATGGAATGAAATGTGAGTATGATTTCTTCAATGTCCACTTTCAGTGTGCAACATGGCAGTCAGACTTGGCATTGTGTGCTGATCATTGTATTTGCATATGTTTCACAGCGACTCCATCAACTGCTGGTTAATGTTAATATCTCAGTGACATTTCAAATGTTATAATGGGGCCACTAGGCATGTTCTCTGGGATGCTTGATGGCAATCATAACTAGAATATTGTCATAAATAAATATGACATTACAGTCTTGATGTTGTTGTCATTCAGTGTTCTTCTGATGTAAAGGTACTTTAAGTAGTACATAATACCTTATTGGCATATACATTGTGCAAACTATGAGTGAAAGCACCAGGGAATCAAACCCATGGCAAAAAACATATCTGAAGTCCTTTATTCTGTGCACTGACAGTTAATGCCACAGAAGAACTGACATTTGTAAACTGCAAATTGAGATGTACAATTCTGAACATGACTAGAGAGAGACCTAACTCCAACAGCCCTGTAATTGCTGCATATTCAGGTGGTCCTTTATTGGATTAATAATTTGAGGCATATATGTATTCCTGTGGAAAAGTTTCCATTACAGTGATCTTCCTAAATATCTTCAGTGCTGAAGTAAAATTTATTTGAATGATCAATGGCAATGTCTTAGCCCATGCATAATTTTTTTGAGTTTTTGCCATAGGGACATGTAATGCCATTTTGAAACAGTCATTCCTACATATCGACAGTGCTTCGTGCCAACTGTTGCACAAGGAAATAATAAATACTTTTAAAGTAATGACTTTGTGTTATGACCTGTAGTATTCATTAAGCACATTATGTATTTATGTCATGTCACATACTGAGGAAGGGGTAACACAGAGTTTACAGAATGTGATGTTCTATACAGCATACATCAGTACAATATACACTTGGGGTATTCCACTGAAACCATGTTCATATTTATGCTTAAACCTATGTTGCTGACCTCTTCATATTTCCCTAACCCCTAATGCTACTAATTGTATTGCCTCATACTTTTGCACAAAACTATCTGTAACATTATGCATATGCAAGTGTGCTTTAAGTTTACAATGATCATTGCTATGAGTACTACACGACAAAGGTCACAATTAAGTTGTTTAGCATCCATTACACATACTTGTGTTGCAACATTCACCTTTTAAATTGCAAATGTTCTTCAGGTTCAATAACAGAATAAAAATTAACAATGTTATGCTGACCTCTAATTTCAAATAATACCTAATATGTATTCAAACCCTGTACTACTTGTGTTTTTTTTCAGAGCATACTTCAATAAAACATTGAGCCACTGAGGAAAGCTACATAAGAACTATATTCTCTGCCTCAGTGAGGTACACTATTACCAGGCTCATATGTGATACTGATGGCTAAGTCGTTGCACATGCAAAATAGATTTTGAGTTTTTGCCTTGGGAAGTTAACTGTCCTTCAGCGTTAGCCACCACTGACTGGCCTTGAAGCACAATGCCACATGCCATGGAAAGGATGAAAAAAAAAATAAAAATATGAAAAAGAGACCTTATCAACCAGTGTGCTGTTTTCTTTTAATTTTGTGGCCTTACACTAGTAGATTGTTGCCAGTAAGGATACCTACTTACAGAAAAATGTCACCCTGTCTAGATATGAATCCTGCCCATATGGCCTTAACATGAAACACTGACATGATTAACAGTCTTTGCCACCTGAACACTTGTTTTTTTCTCAAATATCATGATGCATTTAAATTATAAGATATACTGAAGAAGGTGATGTACACAGTTTACAGGGGGGGTAATGTTCTGCACAGCATATACCAGTACAATGTATACGTAATTAAAAACTATTATTGCTATGAAGCCATGTCAGTACATATTTTTTTAAATTGTGTTGCTAAGCTCTTCATATTTCTCAAACCATGATATTGCTAATTGTATTGCATCCTACTTTGGCACAAGAACTATTTATAACACCATGCACATACAAGTGTGCTTTTAGTGCAATCATTAATATGAGTACTGCGGGTGAAACAGATCACAGTTATCTTGTATATCATCAGTTATACACACTTAAATTGAAACATTCATATTTTAAATTTCAAGTGTAGTTTAGGTTCAAGTACACCAGATAAAAATGTATTGTGGCCTCTAAAATCAGAATATCCCTAATGTGGATTCAAACCCTGTACTGCTTGTGTTGTTCTTCAGAACACACTTCATTAACACATTCAGCCACTGAAAAGGTTACATAACAGGTGTTTGAATGTTCATAGGAGATTACTAGGCTAATGTCCCTAGGGTTTTACAAGCCTAGCCATGTAAAAACCCGAGTACCCTTATTGACCATAGTTAGATGGTCATTGTTAGCAGAGTGATTATGTGATCATCATCAACAGCCCCTGTCCATGAGGGACATAGGTGTCACCCCAGGATGAATTTACAGTCACCCATCCAGTTGTCAAGGTTGCACTTGAATAGGATCATTGAGAAGCACTGATTCACATCTAGTGGGAGCTTAATCCAGAGGAGTGGCAATCACTGGGAGATATATCTGCATCTCCAGCATGTTCTGTTAATGTCACAGGCTAGGTTGAAATCCCTGGAGTGAGTTATTCTTGTCCCATTTGATTTGTGGATGTGCAGCATTTCCATTAGGGCAGGGTCTGAGACTACTCTGTAGGCCAGACACAGGTCATCTCTCAGCAGCCTGCACCTGCATGATACAGAGTACAGTGACAGAGCTTTCAGTCTTTCCATGTATGCCATGTTTTGGAGGCCCTGGATTCTCTTGGTTAGAAACCTCTGTGGTCTCTCCAGTTGTTACAGGTATCTGGTGTGGTGCATACAGAAGGGAGCATTGTACTCAATTAGTGATCTGATAAGATCATTTGCCTTCTCCTGGACTTCACCCAGCACAGATCCTTGTTGTACCCCGCTGGTAGAGGTGGACTCCCCAACTTTGACAATGTGGTCTAGCAGTGAGCCAGTTGGCCACTGATTTAGTAACGTTTGGGTTAAACCCCAGCTGGGATAGTTTCTATATGATACATGAATGGGGGATTGTGTCAAATGCCTTGAATAAATCAGAATAGGCAGTATGTACTGTTTTGCCCTCATCCAAGGCTTTGGTGACATTCTCAAAGAAGTCCAATAGGTTTAATAAGCAAGATCTAACCTTGACAAACCCAAACTGGGTTGGGTCAAGAGTTTGAAGGTTGCCTATGTCCTTGTGGATGTGGTCCATGATGATTCTTTCCATGACCTTGCAGATAAGGCTGGTTAGACTCATGGGTCGATAGTTCCTAGGGTCAGTTGATGACCCCCTTTGTTCAAGTAGATTACTGTTGATGTTCTCCACTCTGCTGAGTCAAAGCCATTTCTCAGGCTGTGGTTAAACAGAGTGCAGAGTGGTTCCACTAGGTCTTGTTTTAGATTGTTCAGTAAGTAGCCTGAGATGTTATCTGGTCCCATAGAGGCCTTGTTTTTGGGCATGGAGAGTGCTTGTATGATCTGTTTTTTTTTGGAGATACTCAGCAGAGGACTGGTGTCAGGAATGCTTTGGAGTATGTCTGGTGGGGACAGGGGGGGGTGAAGTTATTGCCAAATCTCTCGGATAGCAGGTTGGCAATTTCCACAGGTTCAGTGTGAGTGGTACCATCCACTAAACATTCAGCACACAGTTGAGCATTCCCTTTTAGGTTTTGGATGTAGCTAAAAATGTCTTTAAATTGTCCTTAGCTAGGGATGCTAATTTAGCCTTGTAGAGTAGCTAAAGAATCTGATTTGCTTGCTCAAGCTGTGCAGGGTATTCTTCCTCTGTTGAGTAAGTTCCCTCCTGTTTTTAAATATCAGTTTCTTTCTTTTGTTGCATAGCTTATTTATACTTACAGTTCACCAGGGTGGCTTGTTTTTTCAGGAAGACCTGGTTTTGTTCCTGTTAGGTACAGCCAAATCAATGCATTTCTTTAAGTGTTTATATAGGGCATTTGTGTATTCTTCTGTATAGGAGTCATTGTTGGCTATGTCGGCAGGGGCTTTGAAACATTTTATCCAATTGCTTAGTAGGCAATAGTTTGCTTTGGATACATTGTTCAGTTTTTTACTTCTGTTGGGGTGTCAGGTTGATAGGTTGATCTTTACTTCAAACAAGATAGATTTACGGTTTGACCTTAACATGGAGGAGAACACATGGGGGGATAGTGAGTGCAGTGATCCCCCCCATGTTGGTGATCTGAGCCCCTTGTAAGGGTTTGGACCAACTGCTCCAGGGAATTTGAATTAACAAAGTCCAGAAACCTCCTAGCTATTGTGTTTGTGTTCATGTAAGATGCCCAGTCAATGGAAGGATAGTTGAAATCTCCCATGACCAAGGTGTTTGACTGTATACTGAGTGAATCTAGCAAGTCCAGCTAGGCAGTGTGCTTCTCCTGGTTCATGGTGGGGGACCTGTAGCTATTGATGATGTGGAAGGGTATTTTACCTATAGTTAATTGGACCCAGAGTAGCTCAAGTGAGTCATACTGTTTCATCAGTCTCAAGGTGTATTTGAATTTAATGAAGATGGATATACCTCCACCTTTGGTTCTTTCATGTTCATTGTGGGGTCTGAACACGTGAAAGGCATTGTAGCCTTGTATAGCCAGGGTGCTCTCAGTGGCCTTGAACTAAATCTCGGTGACTGCACAAATCTCAGAATCTTCCAAGGTGAGGAGTGCTTCCAGAGAATGCAGTTCACTGTTTATGCTCCTAGCATTAAGCAGCATGACCCTGAGTTTGTCGGAAGTTTTGTTGTTTGGATATTGCCTAAAAAAGGCACTATTTGGGAGGCAAACATCTTTGCCAGCAACCAAAAGCCTTGAGGAGACAGGTGAAGGCCATCTCGGGCAAAGAACTGTGGACTGCCTATCATGTCTTCCCAGGCAGACAGATACTGGATCCCCCTGAAGTGACACCAGAAGCTATGCCAAATATTGAAATCAATCATTTTTGTCTGTATTGTGGCATTATCTTAGTTGAAGGTAGAATGCTGCTTAGGGCTAGGGTCATACTTGCTTGGGACACTTAATCTGAGAGTTTGGTCATGTCTTTCTTCACATAGTCCAGACACGTACATCTCAAGTCATTCACACCAACATTTACTATGACAAAGTCATAACGGTAATAGTTGCTGAGCGACTTGAGTGCATGCATAATTTGATGTATCCTGGAACTTGACAGAAGCTGATCATGACCTTCTCCTTGTTCAGTCTGGTAAGGGGGACATCTGTATGTCTCACTACTGAGTCAGCTATGATCAGAACATTAGGTTTTTTACCTTAGGGGTTTAATTGCTGAAACATTGACATGTGTGTTATGTGTACTGGTAGATTCTGTTTGTGTACCAGTATATGTATGTTTTTTGTGCTTGGGAGGTCTCTGGTCTTTGGTGGGCTCTTCGTGAGTACCTTTGCATATGTGGGTTTATGTACCTTGACTTTATTTTGAGTGAAAAGGGAGCTGTTTGTACTCACAACCTGTTGTATGTCCTGTTTATTATGTGAGAGGACCGATTCTAATTTAATGTTATAGTTGCATCTCTCACATACTGCATTTGTTTGCTTTTGGAGCAAGTGGTTGTCAGTATATATGAGACAATTGCTACATTGCCTCAGGATGCCCATGTCAATCAGGTTGGCTGGAGAAATGGTGGGAAACATTACACCCATTACAGCAGGTATATATTGTAGTAACTAGTGGGGATGGGCTAGATTGACCAGGGTTTGCTTGTGAGACTAACAAAGGCAGCTATTTGGTGGAGGACTAAGGGTGGAAGACTGTGTCAGCACCTCAGAATGCACAGCTGGGTTGCTTGCTAGGAGAAATGCATAACTGTGTTGTGTACAGAGAGGCAGTGGTGCTAAGGACAGTTCTGTAGCTGATATCAAGGGAAAAATTGGGATTCTAAACATTTGCATCTATACACGGTAGTGCTAAACCCTATTGTGCAGTGTGCAGCTGCGCACAAGTGAGTGCTTAAATACAAGGAAAGTTAAACAGTTTTAACACAAACTAACCAACACAAAAGCCCAAAATCAAGACTTATTCCAACAACCCTTAACTCAGATGGGTCCTGGGCTGCACATTCTGCCACAAGGGAGCAGAAGGGCCTTCTTGATGTAGGATGGCTGTTTTTAGTGCTCAATAAATACCAAACAGCCTAGATTCAGCAAGTCTGAATCTAGTTTATGCTATAAAATGCAAACATACTAGAAATTTAAACTGCAGAAAAAAAAAGTAGTCACAATAGTAGAACAGCAAAAAATGAAGCGGCAATTAGTCAAAATTCAGTTCCAAAAAGTGCAATGTAAGCTCAGACTATATGTATATTTTGTTGAACAAATTGGATGCCTGGGATTTAGTTCAGATTCACTGTAGATCTCTGGCTAAGGTCACCAAACTCAGAGCAGCCCCGCCAAACTGAGCCAACAGAGAAGTTCATAGGTTAGTACGAGGCTAACTACTTTGTGGGCTATTTTAAGCCTAGCCAATTACCCTATGTGAGAATCAAACACTGCACCTTGTGTCTATAAGGTAAACACATTAACCAGTATGCATTTAATAAAGTGCTAAGATGCACCATCATCAATCTTAGTTGCACTACTAATGATTAAGTTTTTGTAAATACAAAATAATTTTTTTAGTTTTTGCCTTGAGAAGTGAAATGCCATTCAGTGATAGTCACCAGTGATGGGCCCTGATGTTCAATGTGTAATTCTAAGCATATTGCAAAGGATGATGCCAAAAAAAAGATGACGATTATTTATTAAAATGTTGGCTGTAAGGATCCCTACTTTAACAGAGACATCACTCTCTCTAGATCTAAAGCCTGAAACCATGGCATGACCATGAAACACTGACATGATAGCAGTGTTTGCCACATCAACACCAACATAATTATGTTAAGAAAGTGGAATATATATATTCAACTTTGTACTTCTGACATTTTATATTTAGACAGCAAGGTACCCATGATATTACACAGTTGTCCTATGTCCTGTCACAGTAAAAGTTTTGCTGAATGTGATCCTTACATAAATTATGATGGTAAAGCTTGTGAAAGTACAAACAAATGTCTGCAAGACAAGACTGTGTTATTTCCTTTTGTGCACATTACTCCATTGTGATCCCTTTGTACTATGAATGTATTACCATTTGCAATGAGTTAGACTTTATTTCCTGTATGACTATGTTGTATATACTTGATATGATTTACAATTCCTTTGTCATCACAGGCACATTATCTTCTTACAAAATTTTACTAAAATTGTATCAAGAGGTTCTTTGCAAAGTCACTAAGTGCAAATGAAACCTTCTAGGCAAGACTTTTCTCACTGACACACCCTCTATAAGTGTACTTCAAGTTATCAGTAGTGATTAACCAGAAGCTGAACATGCAGATCTGCTAATGAGTCACACTTGAAAGCCATTATCTAGTTCAAGTTAAAGTTAAAGTTTCAAATACTCATTTGTGTACCACTCAGATGGTCCACAGCCTCAAGAAGGTCCTTACACCATGTTTACCTCCCCAGCATCTCAAGCAGAGTGAATGATCCATAGATTAGATAATAATGAGCTGAAACCTGATTTAAATATTCAATGTGCATACTGGGTTTAATCTACATCATATAAGCAGAACCTTTGGCCATGGAAATTCTAATGTGCTAGGGAAGACTGCTTGGTTTCCCAACTCCTACTAAACAAAACTACTGTTGCTGACTGTTAGAACTGTTGTTTTTACAATACTTTTTGGAAAACTCTGTTACAATATATCAAGGAATGGTATGTTCTATACAACTACTGTTTACCAATTTATATTTAGAATGCTTTTATTTGCTATAAGTGCTGTCTACTTTATGCAAAGCTGGGTTTCTTATGAACATATAACAGTTCTCATTACAGTGCTCCTTCAATTCTATTTCATGAGTTTCTGGCACTTGCAACATTTTGAGGATGTTGATACATATCTGCCTTGTGAAGCTTATATAGGTTATTGTTACATTAAGAAACTGTTCTCTGCTAATGCTCTTCTATATACCTGACATTAGTTTTTGTTCCATATTGTAGTTGCTGTTGTCATTGGGTGGAATATGGAGATGTATAAGTCTTGCATTGATCTTATTCAGACTTGTTATTAACCTTTTAAAAGGTAATGCCTGCATAATGAGTTTTTTCTTACCATTATTAAATCAGCTTGTAGGTCCACAACCACGCCTGTGTGGTGTTGTGTCTGATATACATATATATATATATATATATATATATATATATATATATATATATATATACATATATATATATATTTCTTTAACTTCTCTACAGTAATATGGAACCTCAACTAATAAAGAGAGGAGTCAGTCCCATGCAAACCTCCATTCTCAGATGCTGACAATGAGGTCATTGTCCAGGGCCTCCTTCTCCACAGAGCAGGGATCTAAGATTCTCATTCAGCTGCAAGCCCTTCTATGACTGTGTCTGGCAGCAGATGGTCAATGATGTGAATGTTGTGAGTGGCCATAGGCTTGAGTACAAGAGTGTCAGACATAGGGCTAGTGATATAATTAAAAATGCTATCAATAGAGTCATGGCTGTAGCATACAAACAAAGGGGTACTGGGGTTGGGCCTGCTACAGAATGACTGCACACTGAGACAAAGGAGTTCCTGTTGACTGTAAGGGATCCAGGCAGCCCAGAGGAGGTATCCAGTTCTGTAATGGATGTGGGGGCAGAGGTGGAAGACAGAGACTGGATATCAACTAGTAATATTTCAGGTATGCTATTCATATAAATAAAACTGCTAGAGTTTTCATTTTTTGCTAGGTTGTCTTACATTTTATGCTTATCATACCTCTATCAATTGCAGTTTTGTGTGGCTAGGGACATCTGGCACTGATGTTTAACAACTACCTGTGCATGGTACAGGAATAGTTTTTTTGTATGTATGTATTACTGTAAACTTATTTGCATTTGCATCTGTTATTGTGTTATTCTGGTTTAGGTAGTGTATTATGATCATTTATCTGTATTTTTTCTGTTTTTCTGTTTTCTTGGTGTACTCACAGGTGAGGCTTGTGCCAGCACTGTGGAGCTCCTACCACCTGATGTTGGCAGATCGATAACTTCTGATGAGGATGACAGTAATGAACAGGCACAGACTGGGGTTGCAGAGCAAATGTCTAACACGGAGGATATGTCTACCAAATCCCCTCCACAAAATCTAGATACAGTCAGTATGCCTATGCATATCCCTGACACAGAACCATCTGAGATTGTATAGGTTATGAGGCATACAGTTGATCAGAGCAGCATGGTTATCCCAGTTGCAGAGCTAGTGTAATCTCCCATTAAACTGCATGAGGGTGAAGTACCACACAGGGGTGTCGGTACAGGTGCTCAGATAAGACATGCTTACTACTCTCCCCCTGATGTTGGTGTGTTAGTATCTGCCACCCAACATATGTGCAGGGCTGTTGTAAATGCACAGGCAAGTTCTAGCAAGGCCGCAGAAGAGATACTCAGAGTATTGCATGTGCATTTTGACATATGGGACTGCATGAAATATGTGTGAATCCTTGGACTGGATGAATGACACACTGGACCATGCAGTGTCAGTTATTGATCATCTGCTGGGGGATGGTCAGCATCCATGGAGCCAAAGAGGCAGTACATAGTCAGATGTTAAATGACATGGATGTGGGCATGCGAGATTCCACACCCTTAGTGGTACTTCTTCCAGTGCTCTGTCAGTGGTGGAGGTGTTCACACCCAGATGTGGTTGGCCACATGGTCATGGTTATGGATACAGTCCCAAAAACAGCTCACCCATAAGATATTGTTCATGTTCAGGTAGCACCCTGCCTTCTAGCCAAGGTCATGGAACCAGCAGTGCAACTGCTAGCAGAGATAGTTCACATGGATAGAGGTAGCAACAGTGAATTGGATCCTCTATAATGCATTGCTCTCACCTGTCCAGGATGCTAGAATATAGTGTTAGCACAACTGCTTTGGCTGTGTTCCTGCAGAACCACAAATTACACCTCATGTTGCCCATGCCACCTCATGTACACACAATTATTCTTCAAAACTGTCTTCTTTACAACTAAAGCCACTGGCTCTGACAGTGCATACATGGTCTGACCCTCAACTCTCTCTCTCACACACACACACACACACACACACACACACACACACATACACACACACACACACGCACACACACACACACACACACACACACACACACACACACACACACACACACACACACAAACACTTATTTTGCACCAGGCTTTCCCTCCTGTGACCACCCCCAAATCCTGTTCAAGTGATGGTGACTATCCCCTGCCATTTGCACAGATCTGTGACTTAGGGTTGTCTATGTCTGTTGTACAAAGTAGACAGCTAATGCTTGATTAGCCTAAATGTTTGTTTTCATCAGGATATGTACTGAATTTCAGTTTATTTTATCCTGCTTAAGTTCAGCGATGTTATTAATTGTAGTGCTCATACTTGTAGTAGTAGCAGTAGCAGTAGTAGTGGTGGTGGTAGTAGTAGCCATATTGTTACAGTGTTATTACTAATGAATTACTGCTTGCTCAGGCCCTTGTGCAGATGATACTGAAATTGTCCTGATCCTTGTTTAGATGTCTGACATAGACTGCTTGTGTCTGATGCACAGCAATGAGCAGCCCAAGTATGTTTTGGGGCAATACCTTTTTTCTTTCTTTTGCAGTTGTGGGATTCTATAATTATGCTTGATAAACTACCTATTTGTTTATTTTTTTTTATGTTTGTTTACCAAGGTTGAGCACTGATTTCTTTGGATCTTCTTCAGACTCAGCATGGAGCAGTGTCTGGTTAAGTGACTTGCTCAGAATATCACAGTTCGGCAATGGAGGGTGAGGCAATCAAATCTTGCACCACTGGACCACAGAAAATAGCTCCCTAATCCTCTAAACCAACTGCCAGACTTATAGGTTCATAGGTTCATAGGTGTGTACTAGGCTAATAGCCCTGGAGGTCTCTGGAGCGTGTGGTGCGAAGGGATTCGGATTTCTTTAGATGTAGCATTTCTAACAGAGCTGGGTCAGACATGGCTTTGTAAGTCAAGCAGAGATTGCCTCTACGTAGGCAATATGAGACAGAGAATAGTTGGAGTTTTTTTTAGTCTGTCCATATAGGACAAATGTTTAAGGCCTAGGATCCTCTTTGTGAGGTACTTTTGCGGCCTGTCCAGTTGATGCAAGTGTTTAGTGAGGTACATCCCAAATGGGGGATTGTACTCAATGACTGGCCTAATAAGGGAAGAGTAGAGGGGGACAATGACCTCTTTCTTCCTGGATGCAAAACCCTTAGTAATGAGATGTGCCACATAGAAGGACCTTCTGACCACAGTGGCAATGTGGTGGTCAAAACAGAGGTTGTTGTCAACCTGTGTTCCCCGATCTCTTATAACACCTTCTGTGTTCAGTGGACTACCATTGATGTGGTAATTCATGGGAACCGTGTTTTTCCCAAAGGGGATGACGACATATTTTTTGGCACTGAGCTTAAGGCCATGGTTCTGACACCAGTCATTGGTCTCAGTGAGGTCTTTCTGCAGGATGTCAACATCACTCGGGGAGTTAATAATAGCTCCCAACTTGCAATTGTCTGTGAAGTTTGTCAGCCAGAGTCCCTTTGTGTTGGCCTGGATTTCAGAAAAGTAGATACCAAACAGGAGAGGACCCAGGACTGAACCCTGTGGGACTCCACTCATGGCTGGTCAACAGTCTGACTTCGAGTCAGCTACTTTCACACTGTGGGTTCTACCCGTGAGCCAGTTTGCAACCCACCTAGAGATATAGGGGTTGATGCCTAGCTTAGTGAGTTTTCTATGATTCCTGAGTGGGAAATGGTATCAAAGGCATTGGCCAGATCAAAGTAGGCTGTATGAACCACCTTGCCTTCATCCACAGCTCTGGTGACTGACTCAAAGAAGTTGACGAAGTTGAGCAGGCATAATCTACCCTTCACAAAACCAAACTGTGTGGGATCCAGAGTTTGGAGATTCCCTATATCCTTATTTATTAGGTCCATGATGATGTGTTCCATAGCTTTATATCAGACTCATCAGGCTAATGGGGGGATAGTTCCCAGGGTCTGTAGTCGCAACTCCTTTGTGGAGAGGGATAACTGTAAGCAGTGCGCCATTCGGTAGGGACAAAGCCTCAGGTGAGGCTGTGATTGAACAGGGCACACAGGTGAGGTGCCAGTTCACTCTGTAGTTCATGTATTACACAGCCAGCGATATTGTCAGATCCCATAGAAGCTGTATACTTGGCCTTGGACAGTGCTGTTTTAACCTGTGCAGCAGTAATACTGGGTGCCTGGCAATCTACTGATATTGCGATTGGTCCCTTGGGGGGGAGTAAAGTTGGCACTGAATCTGTCGGCCAGTATATTGGCAATATCTGTTGGCTCAGTGTAGGAGGTACCATTGTGTAGTATCTCAGAGCAAATCTGGGTATTGCCATAGAGATTTTTTACATAACTATAGAAGGCCTTGTGGTTGTCTTTATTATCTGCTGCAATTCGGTTTTCATAGCTAGCTTTAGAGGATTTGATGAGGGATCTCAACTTTTTGTTGAGGCTGATAAGGGAGGTTTTCCAGTATTAGGACTATACCTTATTCTGAATCAGTTTCCTCCTTTTGTTGTAGAGTTTGTTTATGGCAGGCGACCACCAGATTGGCTTCCTTTTTTTTGGAGGAGAGCATCTTGGTTCTATTGGATATAGCAAGATCCATGCATTTGTGTACCTGTTCATACAGTGCATTGGTGTATGATTCAGTGGTCATGCAACTGATCTCCATTTGCATGGGTGCAGTGAAGTTAGCCACCTCTGTTTTCAGGAGCCCACAGTTAGCTTTGGAGACGTTTTTCATGGTGGTTACCTTTGCGGGGGGGGGGGGTGGATTTCCAAGGTAATTAGTTTGTGGTCGGATCTAACCAGGGAGGAGTTGACTACTGGTGTAGAGCAATGGTCACCCATGTTAGTAACGACCAGGTCAAGGATGTTGCTACCTCTAGAGGGGTAAGAACAAGCTGGTCTAGGGCATTGGAATTAATGAATTCCAGGAAAAGTTGGGCAAGTGTATTGGTACATGAGTAGTTTTCCCAGTTAATGGAGGGGATAGTTGAAATCACCCAGTATAAGAGTGTTAGGTTGGACCCTAATATTCTCCAGGGTGCTTAGGAACGTGGAGTGTGAGTCTTGGGACATGGTTGGGGACCTATAGCAGGCTACAACCTGAATCGCTGTCTTACCCAATGTTAGCTGTACCTGAAGTATCTCAGATGCGTTATGTTGGGCTACCAGTCTAGAGGTGTGCACATCCTTTATAAATATGGAAACACCACTGCCTTTGGAGCTTCAGTCCAAGTTCTGGGGCCGAAAGGTGTGGAATGAGTTATAGCCTGGTAGTGTAGGCATGCTTTCTGCTGCCTTGAACCAGGTCTCTGTTACAGCACAAATGTTGATATTCTTCATTTTAAGGAGTGCTTTGAGTGAGTGCATATTGAGATTTAGACTTTTAGCATTGAGCAGCATGACCCTCAGATTGCATTTGTTTGTAGCTGTTACTGTGATAATTTGGTCTTTGGAACATCACATAAAAAAGGCACTATAGGGGTGGCAAGATCTTTGGCCAGTATCCGGAAGCCCAGGGGTGACAGATGCAGGCCATCTCTAGCAAAGCATCGAGGTCTGTCAATCATATCATCCCAGGCAGACAGATACTGGATCCCCTTAGAATGACACTAGAAACTTAGCCAATTGCTGAAATCAATCATTTTCTGCTTGTACTGTGGCATCATTCTAGATGATAGTAGGATGCTGCTCAGGGCTAGGGTCATACCCACCTGGGCTACATAATCCACGAGCTCCTCCATGTCTCTTTTCATGTAGTCCAGGGAGGTACATCTCAGGTCATTCACACCCACATGTACAATGACAGAGTCATATTTGTACCTGTTGTTGAGGGACCCGAGTGCGTGCATTATATGGGGGATCCTGGCGCCTGACTGGCAGCTGACTGTTACTTTCTCCTTATTCAGCCTAGTGAGTGGGGCATCAGTTTGCCTCACTATCAAGTCACCTATGACTAGTGTGTTGGGCATGCTGTTTTGCCTTAGGGGCTTAGGTTGAGTGGCACAATGTTTAGGAAAGTTATGTGTCTCGTGATTAGCTTTGTGTTGTGGTGTTCGAGTGCGTTTCTGCCTTGGAGGTCTCTGCTGTTTGGGTAGATTTTTATTGTGGATGATTGTGACATTGCCTTACACCCTTTGGGTTGTTTGACATGGGTCTGCTTTGGCCAGGTGCACAGGTTGCAAAAATATGCAGGAAAAATATTTTTATTCCATTTAAAAGTTTCATAGTTAGTTTCATCTACGTATTTTGCACATATCACTCATATAGGTTACTGATGACATTGTATATGGTACATCAATAGTTTGATTTAACTGAAGTGCACTATATAAACATAAGGTAAGCATTTTTCTGTTTATTACATGTTCATCACTCACCTTTTTTATTACTATTGATAATGCTGTAGTCTGGGATTGCATATACCTTATTCTCACAGTAGCCAGATAGTACATGGGTAAGTAAAGGATAATAAGTTTGCATACATTGCTATTACTGTTTTATGTGATTAGCTCCTTTTCTTGTCTAATTAAGTGGTGAGTGTGTGTGATATTCACTCCCCCTTAGCCAGTGCCACAGCATATTGTACATACCTCCATCTGCCATAATCGCCCTGAGCTCTGGGTTCCTCATCTGACCCCTCATCTGTGTTTGATGGCCTTGCCTGTGGTACTGGGAACTATGGTCCATGTCCTGTGGCTCCCTGCTGTAACTGCATCCAAAATATGATGTCATGTAAGATGGCACATATGGTTAGTATTTTGGCAGAGGTGGCAGGATCATACTGCAGAGCACTTCTAGATGTATTTAGACACTGGAAACTTTACTTAAGCAGGCCAAATACATGCTATATTCAAGTTTATTTCAGATGAAAGCAGTACAGAAAGTTAATAAACTTCCCTAAGAAATCTATAAATTACAGAAAAGTATTACACTTCTTTTTTCTATGAAATTTATAAATCTCAGTGTTAGCTTGACCAGCCACTAGTTGTGTCACACAAATCATCAGTGTGAAAGTCAAATGTAAGTGTACTGCACATGCTCATGCCCAAGTACTTTTATACTTCTATACAATGACCTCCACCCCAGAGATGTCGTTTTGTAGAAAAGTGTGTTCACTTTAACAGGATTCAGCTGAACCATTTTTGCTTTGTTGTAACCTGAAGGCAGATTGTTTCCTGTAGTCCAGACTATAAGAGAATATAGAGCCCCTTGAAAACTGACCGAATCTGTAAAGTGAAATATCATCTGTATATTTCAAATGAAAGGAATATGCACAGAGCACAAAATCAGTGGTATAAAGATTAAGCAAACAGGCACCCAGTAAAGAACTATAGGGAAGCCTTGTTTCATATGTCTGTCTACATTTAACTTTTTCTCTGACATTGAGTCACTAAGATATCTGGAAGCTGTGAATTCCAAGGCTGCTGGAACCATAGGGCAAGGGGGGGGGAGTCCCCCCACTTTAAAAAAATCATGAACTGTGCCCCCACCTCCCAGCTCAGATTGCTTTTTTTGTAAATTAAGAGTGATGTGCTCATCCATTCACAAAATGCACATTAGACTGTTTAATAAGCAGAAACAGTAGTTGTGTGTGTGTGTGTGTGTGTGTGTGTGTGTGTGTGTGTGTGTGTGTGTGTGTGTGTGTGTGTGCGTGTCTGCCATCCAGTAGTCTGCGAGTGTTCACAAGAGCGTGACTGTGAGTGTTCGCAAATGTGTGTGTGCGAGTGTGTGCGAGTGAATACATATGTGAATGCACACGATTGCATGGGTATATGCAAGTGTGAACAAGTGTGCGCGTGTGTGTGTGAGTGTTAGGTAGTACGTGTGCATGAGTATGTGTATACATGCATGAGTGCAGTAAGTCGCAGTTCTCAACCATACAGATTCTCACAGAATATCCAGGTTTTTACCTCATATTTTTGGTCTGTTCCTCATAAAATGTGTGGTTTGCTGGCAGATCAGTGACTTTTAAACTGGTGCAACTCACACTTCCCTTTTATAGTTCTTATGTTGTTATGTTTACAAGGCAGAATTCAGGTCCATGCTGCCAGTGTAGTTCAGCAATGCAATAGTAAAATTATGCACATGAATATATAGTGGTAACTGTACATATATGTGTGTTCTTTTAAGGAAACATGGACACCAGCATTTATTGTGACCAACATGCTAGGACATACCAGGGGAAACAGAAACATGGACTCTGGTTTTAGTCTATTTTTTTTTTTTTTTTTTTCAAAACAAGTTTATTGTTTTAACATATAAGAGAAATATCATAACAATTTTATACAAATAATTAAAAATAGGTATTATTATAATATTCAACAAAACAACTAAAGTATTTACAAAGACATCCACTACAATCAGATCAATTAATTAAACTAAAATACTGTGTTATTGAAATTAGAGGTTTTAGTCTATTTCTGACTGCCTGGCAGCTCATTGTATACTTTTTATTCTGAATTTGGAAATGGCCAACCTGTCTTCACTATATCCACTTTTGCAATATAAAGTGTACACTAGACTATCTGGACTATGGCCAGAAACAGATAGAAGCCATAATGTCCATGCCATATAGCAATTACAAGTGCTCTTCACCACTATGTAGTTTAAGCTTTGGAATGCCCAAATACACAAAGATGCCAGAGTTTAACATTGTTTATTAAAACTTATGTCCTCCTTTCATTTACTCATTCAGGTTTTAACACACAGGTCATCTTTGTGAATACGCATTCAGGTGATGGTATATGTCCCATTCACACTTGGAATGGGATAATGAAAGGCAGCAGTTTCATTTATTATTTTAATAGGAAATTTAAGTGGAATTATTCTTAATGCAACTATAGTTAGCCATATATGCAGCTATTCAACATGTATCATGCATGTGCATCTTTTATCACAGTTAACAGTAGAAAAAAAGTAAAAATGCCCTTTTCAGGTCACTACATGCCCCTCTGGACCTCTGACCCCCAGTCTTCAGCATCTTCCAGCACCTCTGGTGAATTCTGAAGTTTCTTTAACAAAAATGACATGGGTATTCTAATCAAAGGCTGCTCTAAAATCTAAAGAAATCCAGATACTCTAATGACTGGCATTACTGACTGACTTTTTATAATGAACAGAGTAAAAATATAAGATAATACTGTGAAATCAGAAGACAGCTGAGAGGTATGAGTATCAACTACTTCTTCCTATCATACTATTGTTATGCCCCCCCACCCCACCTGTTCATTGTTATCATCCTCTACATTCACCCAGTTCACCCAAACATTCTGTGGAGACAGGTCAGGCATCCCTGGCTTGGTGAGAACCCTACAGACCACTCATTCTGGACTAGGAATTACAAATAGCCCCATCTCACAGTAAACGTTGGGAGGTAAGGAGTAGGGAGAGCTTGTTGGTCCTGCAGGGCAGCTATCCCATTTCCAGTGGAGCAATTTCCCCCTCAGGAAGCTCTTTGAAGCTGTGCTATAGCTGCCTTCTGAGGAAAAGTATGCCTCTACTAAATTCCCTTTAGCTTACAGTGCAAATGCATATGATCTCTGTATCCAAACCTCAGTGGGTGTAACCACCTAACACTCCCCACTAAGTGCTAACCATGTGGCAAGCCAGAGGCACCAACCTTACCCCAAGATGGACCAGCCAGCAAATGCTGTTCACTCCCATCCTCCCCTGCCAGCTCTCACAAGTGCCCAAGCCGCTATTCAAACTCAAGTCACCTGCACCACACTAAGAGCTTCATCTTTTATACCAAGGAGCTGGCTATTTCTCATCCTATCATTTGTGAAAGTCACAGTTGCACACTAAACATTCACTCCCGACATTGGTGCAAAAATAAAATTCATTAAAATGGCACTAGTAGTCTAAGTAGCATCTATAAAAATTACATTTCCTCCACCAGCTTCAGAAACCTGATATACTGGGAATCACTGAGTAATGGTTAAAACTACATGACATTATTCCGTCAGCTATAATAATGACAATGCATATCAAAGTCAAAGGTCAGCCAATAGGTCTGAAGGAAGTATGCTATTGTTACTGAAAAATGTGAGCAATCCATTGGTTACTACATTCCTGACAAAAATTATGCCATGAGGCAATTTGTTTACTCAAAATTAGGGGAGATCTTATTTATTAACTACTACCCACCTTTTAAATTGCCCCAAATCTTTTCATTGACTGAGCCTAAATTACATACAGGTCAAACATACATTGCTCTTAGAAGATATCAATCATTTTCCATGTGCTTTTTTCCCTCTGCACCTGACATCCATAAAGCTTTCTCTATCAGCCATGCCCAAGCATTCCTGGGTATTCACTTGTGAGGGCGAAAATTGGGAATGGCAGGCCATTATGCAGATGGCCTCAGTGGTAGCTTGTACCTTCATCCGCATCTTGGCAATGCTGATATATTTTTCATTTAGGCCTAACCCCTGCCTTGGGGAAGGGAATGGATGACCCACATCACCATCGAGACCACTGTGCCCTCCCTGATATGGATGCATGCTCCTGTGCACTTACACTCAGAGCTACCACTGAAGTGGGTAACTTGCCAAGTACCTGCCCTTAGGGCCACCTCTTGCAGTGCTGTGCCTTCTCTGAGGATTGTGGAACAGAAAGATCTCAGAATACCCCTACCTTCCAAGATGGGCATGTCCATTTTCTCCTGTTAACTCCTTCAAACACCTGAGCTGCTAAATGATTTCATGTCACATGGGTTGTAGACAAGGCTTTATCCCTATACACCACCAAAGTTGGCTTAGGAGATTTCAGTATTCAACAGGAATCAAAGCTCACCTTCCCCCTTATGCTATTTTAGCAAAACAAAGTGTTTAACTAGTTTCTAAATCTACCAAATCCACACAATTATTAACTAGTTCTTCAACTACCTTCAAGTTACCAAACACAACTGGTTGGTGTGTCACACATATTTTAAGACTAAACTGATTATATGCTTCAACTGGCTAAAGCAGTTAAATGAAGCAAACAACAAAAATCACTTTTAATATGTAGGCAAGTTCTCCCTGCACCTTTCCATGTCACGTGCTTTGTCAACATACCTCCTCAACTTATATATACCAACTTCATGGTCACACAACCAGAGATAGAGAAAAAGTCCCCAAAATTTGAATCACTACTGCTGCACAAACAGAAACTGCAGAGGCAGTGACTGCATATCGAAAAATCAATTGGAGATTACAAAATAGTACCTACATCGATGTAAATGAAGCCAGGACATTCTGAAATCATGTTCATTGGTTCCTTTTATATCCCCTCCCCCCACCCTCTGTTGTTTCAGTCTTACAGCAAACATTATATGATATAATATGCTCCCTTTAAACAATTGCAGAGAAACACTATTATATTAGGTGACTAACCTTAATGCATCAGAACCAGATAAAACTCCTTTCAGCAAAATGTCACTGTACCATAATCTTGAACAGTTAGTACGACAATCTAGTAGGCATACTAATCAAACCAAGAATTATTCTACCTTTGATCTTATAATATCAAATACAAAACAGAGATGCATTAATGTTGATATATTTCAGTATAACACTATAATATAAACTTCAAATTCTTATTTAATGCTACCAAAAGTAATGTAATGCTCTTTACAGCACATAGAAACCTTGCCTCCTGTCCCCCTATTCTTCTCAAATATAACAATGGAATCATCATTCCAAATGCCACCCAACAAAAGTATCTAGGCCTCATACTAGACACCTCCATTCAAACAGAAAAAATTAGCTCAAAGGTTCTATCCCAACTGAAAGTCTGACACCACATCTGCCACCTGCTTTTTCCCAAAACCTAGCTAGCCGTCACTGACAATATTCTTATATCAAAACTACAATTTGGTCTTCCCTTGCTCAGCTTGCACTTATCTCAGAACACACAAAAAATGCAAAGCATCAAAAATAAAATATTCAAGTTTGCTCCATTCACAAACATGGATTTGCATCACTGCAACCTACTAAAACAAGTTACTTGGTTTTCTATTACAGCTAGATCTTACTGCATGCCATCTTGTTTTATAAAATCCTCATAACTGCATACTGCCCTCACCGAAAAGGTTACTGCAAACTAAGAATGCTTCCTACCCACTAAGAAGTATAGAAGAAGAGGCTATAACACTTTCTTGGCCAAGGTTCAAGAACGTCATCAGAGAAAGAACCTTCTCAAACATGGAGCCAGCCATATGACATAACCTTCCAAGTAAACTAAAAACTAATCAAAGCCTAAAGGCCTTTAAAGGTGTTCTATATGAACACCTACATAGCAAAGTTAAATGTACTTCTTTTTGAGAAGCAGGTTAAAGGCCTTTAAAGGTGTTGTAAGTGAACACTTACATAGCAAAGTTAAATGTATTTGTTTTCGTGAAGCAGGTTAAACCTACTAATCTTCTTTATGGCTCAACACAGATACGTACTCTTCACATAGTTTATAGCCCTAAACTCTTACTTTTATTCAACTATAACAACTTTTAAGGCTTTAGTCCAACTTAAGTTACATTCCAGGATGTATCTCTTTCTGTTCTACTAATTACTTGAAAGCATGTTCTCTACATATAACAATTTAATCACTACTAATTGCTCATTTTTTGCGAATATTACTTCCAAATGTTAAGCACTATTGCATTATGCTATTATTTTCACTGTCATTTTTCATGTTAAGCATCTGTTTCAACAATTCTTACTATGTTAAACAATGCTGCCTATAATTATTGTTCCTCTAATGACTATTTAATTTGTACTAATGTACCGGGTTATGACTGAGAAGAGTCTATGGACCAGCTCACCTACCTGGTTAACAAACTACAAACAAATAAATAATAAATAACATTTGGGAAAAAATTGAAGACATTAAAATGTACCCACTTTCCACTTGATTAAGTGAAGGGAAACTGTTGTCAGCTGTCCTGTGTTCAGTGATCTCTGTGTTATATCACCCACATACTCAGCAAAATGTCAACATCCTAAGAAGAAAGTGTCTTATACATTATAATCCATTACAGGTGACACATTTCAATCAACTGAAGCAGGTCAGCTCAAAGGAGCTGTTTCTACTGACCTTCAGATGATTTGGTTTGGTAAACCATGAGATTCAGGCTAAACAGCTGTTTCTCTGTGGCCTCTCACCTACCCTTAGCTGGTTTTCTGAATACCTAAGAAACAGGTACTTCACATTAACTACTGAGCAAAGACAGTCTCAGCTGCAACTAATATACAAAAGTGGTCTTCCCCAAGGCTGGACCACTGAATTTTAATTTCTACATAAATGCACTCATCATTTTCTAAGAAGGTAAAAAACATGTTCATGCTCTGATGAAATGAGCATCAGGGCCTGTGTAAAGCCCTCAAATAAGCAGTGATATTTTTCATAATAAATAAAGAAAATGGCTCTGTACTACAGATCAACTGAGCCCTCGGTCTAACCTTAAAATAGCCAAAGCTATGCTTGTTGGAACTCAGAAATGTCTTAGCAACGCTGATGAAAAACACAGCATTTCTGTACCTGGTGGCTAGGCACTGCAAGTTGTTCCAGCTTAAAAGTACCTGTTTGGTTAGACCTTGTCAATTTTATTTTCCACTCACATACTTAAACTCAGTCTCGATATTTCAGTACTGCTGTAAATTGCAAAACAGCTAATTAGTCAATAAACTAGTAAAAAAAAAACAACCAGAGGTGGAAAAGCTGCCAAATACAAACGCCCAATACTCCAAACAAAACCAGAAAATTTTATTAAGTGCTTTCGTCCTGTGTTAAGAAGGATTTATTCAGAATAAAATTACACACTCATTTCACCTTCTTAAAAAGCATTAACAAGGTCACATGACCCACCAACTGAACCCTATCAAACAGTTGACATAAGAATTAATTGAAAAGTAACAATGAATAAAAAATAGTAATAATAATAAAATGCTAAAGACTAAACATAAAAAACAAATGTGAAAAAAAAGATAAAGTCCCTTACTGGAATTTAAATGTCTAATGTTGCGTCTTTCGGCTTTTCCCGGTTAGGGGTCACCACAGAGGAACTCCGGTCCGCTAATGATTGGTAGTTGATTTTTACATGCCGATTTACCAGCCCTGATGCACAACCTTCAACGAAGGTACGCCCATTCACGCATGTCTCCACGCAGAAGACGCTCTAGCTGAGAATCGAACCAGACAGCGTCTTACTGTGAGGCTTAAATGTCTAATAATAAAAAAAAAAAAATGCAGATATTATTGAAACACTAAGGAAACAGGTATAAATGGCCAGAAATGTACCTACCCTTTAACTCCCTTAATATTAACTATTACTACGCCACTAATATAAACCTAATACATATTAATAGCCATATAATTAAGAAGGGGCATTAAATTAATAATGTCATTGAGACCAGGGAAACAGTGGCATTCAGTCTGAGTTGCCAATAAAATTTTCTCATAGCTAACAGATTCCCCCAATTCCCACAAGATGTATCCTTCTGCACCCTATCAATGATGCCAAAAAGAAGCCTGTTGAAATTATAACAAACCGTTGTATGCTTATATAAAGCATTAGTAAGATGATAATGTTTGATGGCATATAAATGTTCATATATACGTCAACGTAAAACCCTTTCCATCTTACCAATGTAAAAAAATTGGTAACCGTGACAAATGGCGATATATACCAAACCTAAACTCCCACAATCCCCTGTCTTTAATGTAATTATTTGGGGGGAACTACTTACCACAACCTCCCTACCTGTTAAAATGCAAGAACAATAACTACATCTTCCACATTTGTACGTACCTTGTTGCTTGACCCTATCTATAATGGGGTGTTCAAAAAAATATTTTAAATTAGCATCAGTCCTAAATAAAAAAATGAGGCTTATCCCCTAACTTCTGTATAAAATCAGAATTGGTTTGAAATAAAACCCAGTTCTTTATTAGTGTGGTTTTAATATCCTTACTAAATTAACCATACTGTAAAACCATAGAATGTTCAAAATTAACATCAATATTAACATTTCTAGTGGAACTGAACTCAGCATTGCACCCTAAAATTGGTTTAAATTTTGAGCCCCATCCCTCAAGAATTTCTCTACCTTTATTATAGACTATATCAGAAGGGTAACCCCTCTCATTAAATATTTTAAATAAATTGTTTAATTCACTTTTAAAATCATCCATAGTCGAACACATACGAGCCCTCCTAATCATTTGGCCTCTAACTAAGTTCTTCTTAATATGGTGGGGATGATTACTACGATAATCTAAAAAAGTATTAGAATGAGTAGGCTTCCTGAATAATTTTGATCTAAAACAACAATTAGTAAAATCCTTAACAATAGTGACATACAAATAATCGATACTATTAATCGATGTCCTACCTGTAAACTTAAAGTATGGACATATCTCATTCATATAGTTCAGGAATCTCTCAACCTCCCTGGTATTATCTTTCCATAAAATAATATCATCCAGGTAACATAAATACAAGGATCAATAATCATGAAATTCGGAAGTAAAAATATATTTCTTTCCCAAGAAAACATAACAAGGTTAGTGTGTATGGGTGCACAACTTGCACCCATTGCTACACACTTAACCTGTTTAAAAAAATCCCCACCAAAAGAAAAAAAGTTGTTTTTAAGAACAAATTGCATTAGCAACATTATGAAATTAATCAAGTCATTATTTAATTTCGAAAGTTCACACAGGGCATTGCAAAAAAAATTCTAGTCCCTCTTGATTAGGGATAGAGATAAAAAGGTCAACTATATCAATAGTTGTGAAACTACAAGTGTCTGAATAGTATTCATTTTTTACTTTCCTGAGAAAGTCCCAAGAATCTTTAAGAATATAAGTGATGGATTCTAAAATCCCCTTTAAGATCCTATCAATGAATGACCCCAAAGTGTAAGTGGGACTATTATGAGATGATATAATTAGTCTAAAAGGTGGTGTGTTAATATTTTTGTGAATTTTAGGGATATCAAAAATGCTAGGTATAATAGGGTGTTAATTCCTAAGTAAATTGTACAAGGATTCATTAATCATCCCCTGAAATAAGGCATCCTTTAACATTATACCCACTTTCCTCTTAGCTATATTAATCTCATTTGTAGAAGTTACCTCATAAGTATCAGTATCATGTAACAATTCTCCAATTGAACTTATGTAATCCATACTGTCCATGATAACCATCCCACCCCCTTTATCTGGTTTCATAACTCTAATATTGGGGTTCATCCTAAGCTCTTGTAATAATTTGGTTTCCTCTTGACTCAAACGATAAAACTGCCTATTATTACTGCTGAAGGCTTTATAGATTTCTTGCTCACAAAAGTTCTCATAACTCGCTATTAAGGGATGCAATGGTGGGTTAAATGTACTTTTTCTCCTAAAATTAGGCCTATCATTATTGTTCTCAACCTGGTTCTGGAACATAATCTTAAAATTTAATTTTCAAGTATATAATTTAAGTTCTGATAATAATTTAGCTATATCACACCTCCAATTTGGAACACATTTAAGGCCTTTCTTAAATAGGGAAAAATAGGTAGAATCAACTATTTGTGCACTGTAATTAAAAATAATGAATCCTTGAAAACTTAACATTTTACCCCAAAAGCCTCAATAATACCTTCATTGACTAAAACTTGTTCCTGCTGTTTTTCCTGCATGTCTGTTTTTGCCCCCGGTACCATTTCCCAGCTGGCTGTAATTGCTGGGGTAAAACATTATTATTATGGGGATGGGCTTTATTACCAGTTCTTTCAGATCTCTGCAATGTTGGATATTCGTCATCAGGGGCTGTCACATTATCATCATTATTAAAGTGGTTGTAGGTAATAGAGTATCTGTGGGGGCCATTATTATTCCCACCTACAGCACCCCTATCATCCCTATCTCTATCAGTATGAGTTTCCAAATTCCTTGCAAAATAAGCCTTGGGAATGGGGGTAAGCTAAGTGGTTGTTATAATCCAAGGCATCTCTAGAAAGTTTCTTTTGTTTTCTGGCCATATTAATTTTCACCTGTTCCTCAATCCTTTAAAAAATAATATTATATTGATTCTCAAAGCTAGAAAAAATAACATTGTTAGAAATCTGCACATTAAGTTCACTGATTTCATCAAACAGCTTTTGTTTGTGCTTGTTATTAATTCTAATAATAAACTGAATTAACTCAAGACTGTGCCAGTCAAACATACATAACAATTCTTCCAGTTCCTCTTGTACATATAACACTCCATTTGGAAATTTGTACATACGTAGTCCCTTCAGGACTTGTTTAAGTTTAATACATTCAGCAAGGTACGCATTATCACACTGTAAAGTACGTACCTTGCTCATCTTTTTTTCAGAATTACGCAGCCTTTCCTGAAAATTAAGCATTCCATTTTGTGCGGGGGGGGGGGTGGATATAGAGTCATTACAGAAGACAAACTCTCTATTAAACCAAATGTCCAGACTTGTGGTGGTACCTTCCTTTGGATTAAACCATTGCCTGCAAGGAATCGCAATTAGCAATGTTGGATCCATCCCTCTGCTGCAACGGTCTTTTCCATCTAACAATATTATCCACTTCTATGTTCACTGTAATTGTCCTTTGAGAACTAGTTGGAAAGATTTCTGGAACTGAAGTCTATCTTGCGAAGACTGAATCTGAGTTACTTGTTGAGAGAGAGATGTTTCACCACTTGTGTTAAATTCCCTTCATTGACTGACTTGGTAGCAGTAGCCAAACGATCAGCAGGAGCAGCATTACCCTCAGCAGAACATGTTCCTGCATCTGCCATCACAGTGGTTTTGGCAAAAGTCACAGAAGTAAGGGCTAATGCCAAAACCAGTCAGAGTTCCAGAGTAAACACGGCTGTATCTTAATAGCAGGTGTACAGGCAGCCAATTCCAAATGCTGTAAAAATGACCAAATAAAAACAAACAGTGTACCTATGGCCAAAACCAGAACACTTGTAAAAAAAAACTACCAGAGGTGGAAGAGCTGCCAAATACAAATGCCCAATACTCCAAACACAACCAGAAAATGTTATTAAGTGTTTTCGTCCTGTGGTTGTTTTTTTTACAAGTGTTCTGGCTGTTTGTTTTTATTTAGTCAATAAACTACTTACTATGTGAGCTAAGTATTTTATAGGGAATGGATTATTACATCATTTGTTTAAGCTGTCTTATTAATCATTGGTAATCTAAACTCAACAATGCAGCACTCAGCTTCTCCCTGATGGAACTCCCATGCAAGAAAAAAGGAAAATCCACAAAGCACTATAAACACCAGGAGTCAGTGACCAACAGCCAGATTCAATAAAGCCTACATGGTCTATTCACACTGTGTGCACATTGCAGTGGCAACAAACCATTTAGATTTAGTAAGCAGCGCACACAGCCGCGCAAACAAGGTAAGCACTATGGTATGCTTATTACAGCATAAGCAGCTGAATTGCATGCTAATTAACCACTCCAAGATGGAGGAGCTTTTCAATGAGCTATAAAGCAACCATGTAGACTCAGTGCTGGTTTTCCCCTGTGAATTCCAAAACCTATTGGAATACAGCCATGGAAACTAGGCTACACGGAAAGAATATTAGGGGCTGCTGTTGCTTTAATTCAGGCTAATGTCTATGCTGCTGCTGCTGCTAACAGACCAAGGCCAAGAAGGAGAAGAGTTTTCAGACCCCATTGAACTTATCATAACCTACATGATGTGGAAATTGTAGAGCACTACAGGGTGGATAGAGACAAACTACAAGAACTCTGCAACCTCTGTTGTCATCAACTCAGACCCAGGGCAAACCAAGGGGAACCCATTCCAGTGGAGACAAAGGTATGTGTAGCACTTAGAATCTTAGCTACAGGTACCTTTCAGAGATCAACAGGGGACATGATGGGGGTGTCACAGGCATAAGCATATAGGATACTCCATTAATTCCTTAATGCTAGGCTCCAACATGCCAGTGACCACATATATTTTCCCCATACTTCTAAGGATAGGACCA
This sequence comes from Protopterus annectens, assembly GCF_019279795.1. Classification (NCBI taxonomy): domain Eukaryota; kingdom Metazoa; phylum Chordata; order Ceratodontiformes; family Protopteridae; genus Protopterus; species Protopterus annectens. The sequence continues at coordinate 763,038,849 of NC_056725.1, read as the reverse complement.
CAAATATGCAGAAGTTGTACTGTGTAGCACACTACCCTGAAGTACTAGGTGCCATAGATTGCACACATATAGAAATTAAGGCACCGCCAGGGAGCAGGGTAGGCTCTACATAAATAGAAAGGGCTTCCACTCTGTTAACTGCCAAGTCATATGTAATGCCAAGGGAATCATCCTGAATGTGTGTGCCGGCAACCCTGGCAGTCACCACGACTCACATATCTGGCACACCTCCCGACTATATCAGATATTTGCTAGAGGGGATATCCTGTAGGGTCATTTACTGGGGGATGCACTGGAACTGTGGCTGATGAAACCCATCAAAAATGCACACACTTGCAGAAGAATTCCATAATAAGACACACGCTCATACCAGAAATATTATAGAGCATGTGTTTTGGCTGCTGAAGTCACGATTTCAGTGCCTAGATATATCTGGTGGAGCTCTGTAGTACACTCCATGAGCATGTACTGAAATATTCACAGTATGTGCCTTGCTATACAACATCATCCTGAGAAAACAGCTTCATCAAGATCAGCAAGGGGAAGAAGCACACATCCCACCATCAAGGTCACCCCAGCCACACACAGATGAGGAGTCAAAAGAGGGAACCATCAGCTGTTGTGGGTGTAGGCAGACGTAGGTGTGCTCAGTATGCCCTTGCATTGTCTAAGAGACAATGCAGCACACTCACTCACCAACCAAGGGCCCTGAACTAAAACTGTTACAACTGCTGCATTTACAAGGCAAGTATTGAACCTGGAATGTATTGTGTAGTAATATGAATGAGTGTCATATCCTTGTATTTAATTATTTGGTACTGTAAGCAAGTAAAAAGTGGGAGATTTGTATAGACATGTCCATAACATGTGTCCATTATTAGTAATAGGCCTCAGGCATCAAAGATTCACACAGTCATACCTGTCAAAAGAACTGATGATCACTCAGTTTAGCACCATACATTTGTACTGGAAAATCATTAAAGAGAGAAGTTAGAATGTAATGATAAACACTGCAGTTTCAGACTTCACAACCCTCACAAAATCATTCACAATAAAGTTGGGAAATGTAGATGCTGTCAACTGTCAAACTTTCTAAGGCTAATATAAATCAAAGGTACAATTACCAGTTCAACATCACAAATGCAGATATATTAAGCACTAAGCCAGCTATGTACCATGAATATCATACACAAAGCTTATATATCCTTGAATCCAAAATATACAAAACAGGGATATGGCACAGTTATCATCACTTGTACAGGGTGTTGTGTGTGTGTGTGGGGGGGGGGGGCAGGAAGCCTCAGTTGATACAAAAAGTCGGTGAGTGTGTGAGTTAGAAAGAGAAGCAGGAAGACATTTGGATAAACCAATAAATGGCCAGTGAGACAAAATGAGTTTTAAGCTGCACCTGCACAGCTGAACCATGTAACTCGTGTGTGTGTGTGTGTGTGTGTGTGTGTGTGTGTGTGTGTGTGTGTGTGTGTGTGTGTGTGTGTGTGTGTGTCTGTAGGGGTCCTCCAGGTGAAGTCGATGTGTGAGTGTCTGCATGAACACAGCCAAGCTCTGTGATAACTCTACATCTTGGTATGTTGGACAGGTGTGAGCCTTGCATGATAGAGGTGGCAGTTCATCGTTGTCATCCCCGACCACGAGAACTGGTCTGCCAGGATTTGCACTGGCACGTCCACGCCCACGGTCAGATGTGCTGCTGCTATCTAAATGTAACTGATATCTGCTTGATGAGCTTTCTTCAAAAGGATGCTCAGGGCCATGACCCCATTGCCTGCCACTTCTGGGTGAAGTTAGCTCACCTACTGATGGAGCAGTGGAAGTACTGCTACTATGGGTGCATCATCGGGCATGGCCACATTGGCTAACAGCAGATGATATGGCTGGCCTACACCACAAGGATGCCATTCCCCTCCCAGCAGATGTTCCATCACAGACATCGCTAGTTCCATCACAGACACCCCTCATTCCAACATATCATTCTTTCGATCTATTGAATCAGCAACACAGTGGAGGCAGTCAGGCATGTCAACCTGTGCCATATCTACAACTCTAAGCATTTCTCTGGAGCACCAATGGGAATGTGCCTGTGCCTCCATGATGGCCTTAAACATGTGTTGAGTCACATGGAAAGAGAGACCTGAATCAGGTGGAGGAGGGACAGCAAGCCTCCTGCAAGAACCCATAACAACCCTCCTGCATGGTACCTTGCCCACACTTTGGCTACTGCTAGAGTCAACAGGCACCAAAGCCTCAGTAACCTCACTTCCCTGATCAATGGCCTCTACCTCTGCCTGTCCAGTATCTGAGGGCTCACTGGAATGGATAGGCATAGGACTACTGGCTGTGTCCAATGGAATTGCAGCAGATGGCTGTATGTCAACTTCAATGTCAAATTCAACCTCTGCAGGCCCAGACTCTGCCACTGTTTGGCCACCACCGTCACAGTCTGCTGATACACTGATATCAGGTGGTAGAAGTCCCACATTTCCACTGTCAGGATCACCTGTGATAAAAAGCAACAGACACATGAACAATTACTACCTAAACTACTATGCTCCAATATATGCTAACAAAACAACAGTGATGCCACCATTGAACAGTACAGCAATACACACAACAGTCCTGACATCAGCATCAGACACTAACATATTTCTTTAAATGGCTCATCAGTGCTGACATAAAAATGCTTGACTTACCATCTGCAGATGAGATTATCCTCTGTAAGCCAGATGGTCCTGGAAGAAGTTAAGTGAAAGGAAAGGGTAACACCATCACAATTAACAGTAACACAGGGGGCAATACTTTTACCCCTATATATGTCCATTAACTGTACTTTCAACAAGAACTTGGATGACAACTCTAACCTAAGATAATTAATTAGAATGTGTTGTTAACTGTAGCAATCTTCAATCCCCCCAACCAAAAAAATTCTTGTGACACAGAAGTAATGTACTGAGTTCAGTTGTTTCATTACACAACAATATTCATCAACTGAGAAACCAAAGCCTACCTGGAAGCTCTTTCTGAGACATTCTTGCTGTCCCTAAAATTGTTGCACCGATGTTGAGGATATGCTGTTCTGCACTTTCCTGGGAACTGTCCAGATCCCTGACAGTGGACAGGAAGTCTTCATCTGGTGTCAGTGGTGGTTCTATAGCAGGCCGTCCCCAGTACCCATCTGATCATGGCCCACTACAGCTGCTCTCTTCTGTGCAGATGTGATCATATTAGTGTCCGTATGGCACACCTGCTCATATGTCTTGTTGTGGCCACCAACAGCATTAACATTGTCCACAATCTGCTGCCAAATTTGCAGTCTGCGTGCCATATCTCCTCATCCCTTTCAAGCAGGAAGGTACCATGTTGCGTAAAAGCATCAACGATAACATGATTTTCAGCATCAGTGAAGGGTGGTCTTTGAGGATTGACATGCCTGGGTGGCATAGTCCTAGGTGTCCGAAAAGACAACAGAAAGATAATACACATAAGTATCACATAACTATAACATAGCTGTTCACAAATAAAACAGAAAAGATAGCATCTCAATATTACCCACTGGAGAAACATAAAACAGTTTACATATCTGAAATATGAACAACAGGCTGAATGCAAAAAAAAAAAAAAGAAAGGAAAGTAATAATAGCAACATATCCTTGTTTGTGCCATAACAGAAATGCAGCTTTGCCCCCCCCCCAAAAAAAAAGAACAGGCAAATTACATTTTGCTAACAAACCATCTTTGAAATGCTAAAAGTGCTATCAAACGAACTGACCCAGAAACATTTATACATATTTATCACACAGCATTTTATTTTAAGGTATTGTCAATCATGTATACCTGTGAAGTGCCTTAACAAACATGCCTATGGCATCAGTACACTTCTAACTAATATATGCACATAAAAGTGTAAAAAGCCTTTGCTTCAGATTTTTCTTAATTACATTCCAGCATATGCAGTTATGTATCTGATATATCCCAAAGTAATAGCCCCTGTTCAGTTTTCTCCACAAAAACAAGTGTCCTCAGCTTCAGTTTGCCTATCTACACAGTTGCCTTTTTTGTATGGTGTAGATTCAGGGCTGTTAGCATGGTGAAGATGAAGATGAAGATGAGGTGTGAACTGATTAGAACAGCTGAATCCCAAAATACTTGGCTTCATGTAGGGGATGTAAACATAGTGCAGGCAGTCCTTCAGTGTTTTTTTAATAGATTGCAACTATGAATGATTACTGGTTGGGACAAGGAAAACACAACAGCACTACAGGCTGCCCTACAACTAGTGGATGTGTCAGGTTACACTTACAAAGTGTTAAATGTGAGGTTGGAAATGTAAGTAAGCAACACACAATTCACAGGTTGTGTCTGTTAACATCCAACCTCGCCTTCATTTGTTGACAACTGTATATGACATTATTTCCATTTAATATCTTCATACATTTTAAGCCCAATTATATAGAATGGCTTACAAACTGTGTGTCTCAGATTACTGAACAGATAAGTGAAGAATGACCAACAAAGACAGAGAGGTAAGACAGAGATGTATATTTGCAAGCAATAATCATAACTGGTTGCGTGATCACTTAGTGCTTTACATACAAAAATAATAAATGTACAAATAACAGTTGTATGGTTTCATATTACTGTAGATGATGTTGCAGTTGGTTGTGCACAGACTGATTTCAGCTCCTTGCTGCAAAGCAGTTTGTGTGGCAAAGAGGGATAAGGCACCCTTCCTTTGTTCTGAAGGTTCAATGGAGTGAGAATTCAAACCCAGCTCTATGTAGACATATTTCATGTGAACCAACATTTTCTTAGCATGTATGTCATGGATTGATTTTCCTCATTTCAACTACTTGCCCCTTTTTTCCCTTTTCTATCTTGTTTTTATTAATTAATTAATTAATTAATTAATTAATTAATTAATTAATTAATTAATTTGGGGGGGGGCAGTGTTTGTGCAATGCAGCACTTAGTCCAATCATGGGAATGGAAGAACTGAATGTCAGGTTTGGCTGTGCTTATCTCATTTGCGTGAAGTGCAGCACTGCACAAACTGGGCAACTGGACCACCCAGGAAGCAGACAGCACACCTGCAGACAGGACCCAGACAGCCAAAAACAGAAACCAGGTACATACAATTAATTCTATTGGGCACAGTGCCCAAGTGGTGTTACATGGCAGTTAACATAGAAACCTTGAGAATGATTAATAAATTAGGGAATGTCATGTAACTAGTCCTGTAGCAGCAGGTGTACATGTAGGGCTAGAGTACAGATGGTTATGGGTTCTGGTACATGGTGTGCAACCTTTTTTTCCTGTTGTGATAGTGCAGTTTACAGCAATGAACTGAAACATAGATAAGTGTTATTTCAAATTTCTTGTGGTAACAGGTATAAGTGTAGGACTGCCATGCACACATGGCCCTGGGTTCTAATGCATGATATTCCATAAACTTTTATTGTTGTTCCACTTTCCATTATATTCACTTTCACGTATAACACTTTAAATAGTGGAGCTGATATGAATTATATGTATGAGGGATGAGACACCATTACTGTGTTTTCAGATGTATGACTGAGGGTTCTGCTATCTGGACTTGCACAGCCCTCATATTTGCCTAAGACACATACACAACTGACTCTGTATCCAATAACTGTGTCAGGTCACACACACACATGTGTAACAGCTCATACTGTTACTTGTATTTATGTATGATTCCTGAATATGTCTGAGCAGCACTTCTTCTGTGGCAAAGATGGAAAATCAACATGCCTTATACCTTATGCCTAGATTTGTAGTGCAGTTATTTCATCATCTGCAGTGAGTTGCCAGGGATGGTGCATAAGGTTGTGCACAGCATCACTGGTGCATGCCTGCACCAGATGAATAGGCTGTTCACCCTCATGTTTCATAGGAGGAGGAGGAGATGTCAAGCACTCCAGCCACCAGCAGAGTAAGGTGACAGTGATGACAATCCAGTGGGTGAGGACTCAATTCTCATTGTCTCCAAGCTTGATGGGCATGGGCCTAGGTTGTCCCCTCCCTCACCCCAATCATAGTGTCCCCCAGCCTTTTGTGTCCATCACCATTCCTGTCTCTTGTCTTGTTTGTCTTGTATGTTTGCATTTGCTTCCTCACCTACCCAACTTACCTGGCCCAAACATACCTACATCTCTTCCTGAGCATTCCTCTCTCTCTGAAATAAAAAAAACCATGGCAGCTGTCCCACAAGAAAAAAAATCATCCCATACATAGCTCTCCATTTCACGTGTCTTCTTGATACAATTGATTTGGTCCAATTGGCTATAAAACATGATTGTGTTGTGGTCACCCCTCTTTGTGGAGGTGACAGTCCAAATTCAATTAATATTCTGCACATATTTTCAGTTTACACTGTTAAAGAAATATCTAGCTATAGTTCTTTCCCACTTCGCTCCTCAACATTCCTGTACTGCTTTCCCTTTGTTCATCCCCCTGCTTTCTCACCATTTCACCATTTTCCTGTCTACCCCATTTTTTGCCACTTTAATCTCGTCAAAAAATAGAATCACACGACACACATAACTAGCAGGAAAAAGCAATATACCTCTTCACTTCCATGTTTGTGCGGAATAGCACATCGTGCACCAATGTGTAGTACCTGTGAGCTGCAGCAAAATGCTGTGGTTACCTCCGCTCAAAGCTACTTCAACCTGCTGCTCTATGCTAACACACACAGTAGCATATGTACTATAAAGAATGCATGTCATTGTATTATCAATGTTTACTTAAAAGTATTTCAAAGTATTAGATGCACCTAGATTCAAACCCAGTATTATCTTGTCTCAAAAAAAATGTGTCAGTGCATTTACTCATGTTCCCACAGAGTCAGTTAAGTAACAGGTGTGTTTCATAGACTCAATACTAACTCTCATATTTTAACAATGCAGCTCGTGTTTGCACACTGCTTAGTTACATGCAAACATGAATAGTACTGGAAATGTGTATCTCACAAGCATGAAGACTTTGCCAACTGTCAAGCAAACCCACTGCCTGTAGCACTATGGAAAAGTAAATATTATTATGAATTACTGCTGTTTACTGTGCATTTATGGCATGAAATTACATGTGGAAACATAACAAACTGAAGGCCCTTTCTAACAATATGTCACATATTTACAATACAGCCATGTGTTGCCTCCCCCAAGCAGTTACACTTTGGTGTCTCAGTACTTTTCCTCACATATATCACCAACAGTACATAAATTAATATCCACTGTTGTCTGACATACAATGCACATCAATCTGGTAACATGCATAACTAGACCTAATAACCCATACGCTTAAAATGCCTTATCTACAAAGCTAGGGAAGGAATCAGCATGGACCATATCCACAGGGACATAGGTGACCTTCAACACACTTGACTCGGCCCATGTTGGTTCAATGAAGGGTAGATAATGCTTATTAAACCTACTGGACTAGTTTGATACTGATCTCAAAAACCTGGATGAGGGATAACAGGACATACAACCTATGATGAGTTGTCCAAGGCCTTTGACAATATCCCCCATTCATGTATCATAGAGAAAAGCTTCTATCTGGAAATTGACCCATACATTACTAGATGAATAGCCAGCTGGCTCACTGACAGAACACTGTACCTCCACTATTAGACCACTTACCAGTGGAATACCACAGTGATCTGTGTTGGGCCCTCAACTGTTTGGCAACTATTTCTCTGAAGTCCAGATAGGTAGATGGCCTGTGGTTTACCAAGTTTGCAGATGGCTGTTAACTGGATGCAGTCATATAGAGTCCCCCAGTGATGGTAACATCTTACAGACAGGGCTGACACAGAAAAATGATTGGCGCCAAACTCATGGACTAAATCTTAAAGCAAACAATGTCTTATTGTCCCTTTTGGCTATAAAGTACCCCTGCTAATTATGATATACAGAGTACCCCTCTAAGCTCAAACACAGTTTTGCGAGACTTGGGAACACATGTTGATAGCAATCTACCTTCAATCATTATGTGTCCATAGTGTTGGGACACACATTCTACACCGTGCACCTCATAAATAAGGCCATCATATCCAAAACCAGGGAGATCATAGGTCTGCTGTACTCTACTCTTATCAGACGACTAATTGAGTACAATGCTCCTTCTGGCTGTACCTCACCAGACACCTGCAGCAACTGGAGAAAACACAGAGGTGTGTGGACAGGAGAATACAGGGCCTCCAAAACATGACATACATGGAAAGAATGAAAGACCTGTCAATGTACTCAGTATCATACAGGCTACTGAAAGGTGACTTATGTCTGGCTTACAGAGCAGTCTCACACCCTGCTCTAATGGAAATAATAATAACTTGCTCCAGGGTTCTCAACCTTGCCTGTGACATAAACAGAACATGCTGGGGACACAGATATATCCCCCAGCCATTGACACTCCTCTATAATAGGCTCCCACTGTATGTGAACTGTGAACTGGCACCTCACCTAAGTGTCATGTTTAATCATAGCCTCACCTCAGGTTTCATGCCCAATGAGTGGCGCAGAGCTACAGTTATCCTACTCCATAAGGGGGGATCCACCTTGGATCACGGAAACTACCATCCCATCAGTCTGACGAGCATTATCTGCAAGGCCATGGAGCGTATTATCATGGAACTTATAAACAAAGACATTGGCATCCTTCAAACACTGGACCCAACACACTTTGGGTTCATGAAGGGCCGATCTTGTCTCCTGAACCTGACTGACTTCTTCGAATCAGTCTCCAGAGCCATGGACAAGGGTAAGGTGGTTCACACAGCCTATCTAGACCTTGCCAAGGCCTTTGACATCGTCCCCCACTCTGGAATCATAGATAAACTTACTAAGCTGGGCATTAATCCCTACATCACCCAATGGGTTGCTAACTGGCTTACTGATAGAACCCACACTATAAAAGTAGCCGACTCCAAATCCAGCTCCAGAGAAGTGACAAGTGTAGTACCTCAGGGTTCAGTCCTGGGACCGCTCTTGTTTGGCATCTACTTCTCTGAAGTACAGGCCAACACTAAGGGACTCTGGCTAACAAAGTTCGCAGATGATTGCAAACTGGGAGCCATTATTGAATCCCCAAATGATGTGGATACTCTACAAAGGGGCCTTACAGAAATGGATGATTGGTGCCAGAGCCATGGGCTCAAGCTCAGTGACAAGAAATATATAGTTATCCCCTTTGGGAAAAAACATGTACCAGTGAATTACCATACAGGTGGCAGTACACTAAACACCGAAAGTGTGATAAGAGACTTAGGGACACAGGTGGACAGTGATCTCACCTTTGATAACCACATCACCACAACAGTCAGGAAATCCTTCTATGTGGCACACCTCATCACTAAGGGCTTTTCATCCAGAAAAAAGGAGGTCATTGTCCCACTGTACTCATCCCTCATTAGACTCATTATAGAATACAATGCCCCGTTTGGTATGTACCTCTCAAGACATCTGCAACAACTGGAAAAGCCACAGAAATACCTCACTAAAAGAATCACAGGCCTAAAGCAGATGCCCTACGCTGACCTCCTTAAAAAACTCCAGCTATACTCTGTCGCATACCGTCTACTCAGAGGCAATCTCTGCTTAACATACAAGGCCATGTCAAACCAAGAGCTGTTGGACATGTTACACTTAAAGAAATCCCAATCCCTCAGAGCCACATGCTCCAGGGATCTAAACCTTGTCATCACAATAAACAAAACATGCTGGAGGGATAGTTTCCTGACCCAGAGACTCCCCACAATAGATTGCCCATACATGTCAAGCAGAGTGCCTCTTTGGCCCTCTTCAAAAGGAACTTTGACGATTGGATGAGAGAAAGGAAATTCACCCCAGAGATCATGTCAGTCGCCCTGCTAGACAGGGTTCCAGGGAACTAAATAGTGTGGGAAGAAATAGCCAGGGAATTGTTTTGGCTAGGCCTGTATAGGCCCTAGGGCTGATAGCCTAGTACCAACCTATGAACCTATGAACCTATGTGAAGCGATGCTGCTCAGTGAATCTATTCAAGTGCAACCTTGCCAACTGGATGGGTGATTGTAAATTCAGTCCTTGGGTGGTACCTATGTCCCTCATGGACAGGGCCATTTGGTGCTGCTCACAAAATCACTCTGCTAACAACAATCTAAATATGCTCAATAAGAGTACTTCTGTTTTTACATGGCTAGGCATGTAAATTGCCTAGGGTCATAAGGCTAGTAGCCTCCTATGAACCTATGAAGCTATGAACCTATTCAGGCCTCCCATCATCTTTGCTTCAACATGGCCTGCTGATGTCATCCACTATAAGTTGACTTGCAATCTTGTTAAAGTCAGACTTGTGCCATGTTGCTAGCGTGAAGTACTGAGTTCTGTAGTCTGTGTACTTAGGTAGGGATTCTGTTCTCACTGCAGTTAATGGTGTCTTTGTGTGTGTGTGTGTGTGTGTGTGTGTGTGTGTGTGTGTGTGTGTGTGTGTGTGTGTGTGTGTGTGTGTGTGTGTGTGTGTGTGTGTGTGTGTGTGTGTGTTGACAGAGAAGCAGAATTTTGTATCCTACAGTTATGGCTCCAATGCCCATGGATTGACAGTATTTTGATACTTGCACATGCCTACACATCCATTTCATGCAGACCTCCCAACATCTTCTCTCCAGGGCCTGCTGATGTCATCCACTATAAGCTGACTTGCAGTCTTATATAAGTCAGACATGTGCCATGGTGCTTGCGTAAAATACTGAGTTATGTAGTCTGTGTACTTACAGTGGATAAAAAAGTTTACACACACCCTGTTAAAATGCTATTTTTTGTGATATAAAACAATGAGACCACAATAAATAATTTCAAAACTTTTCCAGCTTTAATGTGACCTATAACCTGTACAATTCAATTGAAAAACAAACAAATGTGGCAGGGGAAAAATATAAAAAAATAAAAAACATACAATACGCTGGTTGCATAAGTGTGCACATCCTTAAACTAATACTTTGTTGTGTGTGCACACCCTTAAACTAATACTTTGTTGAAGCATCTTTTGATTTAATTACAGCATTCAGTCTTCTTGGGTACACACCTGCCATCAATTAAAGAGACTCTGATTAACCCCAAATAAAGTTCAGCTGTCCTAGTAGGATTTTCCTGATATTTACTCAGTTGCCTGCTACCACAAAAGCCATGGTTCGCAGAGAGCTTAAAAGCATCAAAGTGATCTCATTGTTGAAAGGTATTAGTCAGGATTAGGGTAGAAAAAATGTTCACAGCATTAGATATACCATGGAACACAGTGAAGACAGTCATCAAAAAGTGGAGAAAATATGGGACAACAGTGACGTTGCAAAGAATTGGACGTCCCTCCAAAATTGATAAAAAGACAAGACCAAAACTGGTCAGGGAGGCTGCCAAGAGACCTACAGCAACACTGAAGGAGCTGCAGGAATGTCTGGCAAGTACTGATTGTGTACTACATGTGACAACAATCTCCCATATTCTCCATATGTCTGGACTATGAGATAGGGTTGCAAGATGGAAGCCTTTTCTTACACAGAAAAACATTCAGGCCCAGCTAAAATTTCCAAAATAATACATCAAGTCTCCCAAAAGCATGTGAGAAAATATGTTATGGTCTGATGAGACCAAGGTTTTTGGCCACAATTCCAAAAGGTAAGTTTGTCACAAAAACAATACTTCACATCACCAAAAGAACACCATTTCCCGGTGAAGCATGGTGGCGGGAGTGTCATGCTTTAGGGTTGCTTTTCTTCAGCTTGAACTGGGGCTTTAGTCAAGGTAGAGGGAATTATGAACAGTTCAAAATACCAGTCACTTTTGGCCCAAAACCTTCAGGCGTCTGCTAGAAAGCTGAAGATGAAGAGGAATTTCACCTTTCAACACAATGACTCCAAGCATACATCCAAATCAACAAAATAATGGCTTCACCAGAAGGAAATTAAAGTTTTGGAATGGTGCAGCCAGAGCCCAGCCCTAAATCCAATAGAAAATCTGTGGTGTGACCTAAAGAGGGCTGTGCACAAGAGATGTCCTCATAATTGGACAGATTTGGAGCGTTTTTGCATGGAAGAGTGGGCGAATATTGCCAAGTCAAGATGTGCCATGCTGATAGACTCCTACTCAAGAAAGCTGAATGCTGTAATTAAATTAAAAAGTGCTTCAACAATGTATTAGTTTAAGGGTGTGCACACACACAAAGTATTAGTTTAAGGGTGTGCATACTTATGCAACCAGCATATTGTACTTTCTTTTCTTTTTTATATTTTTCCCCCAACAGATTTATTTGTTTTTCAATTGAATTATACAGGTTATAGGTCACATTAAAGGTGGGAAAAATTTTTGAAATTATTTATTGTGGTCTCACTTTTTTATATCACAAAAACCTGGCATTTTAACAGGGGTGTGTATACATTTATATCCAATGAAGGTGGGGATTCTGTTCTCACTGTAGTCAACTGAGTGAGTGTGTGTGTGTGTGTGTGTGTGTGTGTGTGTGTGTGTGTGTGTGTGTGTGTGTGTGTGTGTGTGTGCGTGTGTGTGTGTGCGCTCTTGCTTGACATTACAGAGAGCATTTTACACCAGCATGTGGGACACTTTTATTGTCATATTCTCCTCAATAGACACTGCTGATGTCATCAGCTAAAAAGTGTTGTCTGACACTGCAAGTCAGACTTGAGCTGTGGTGCTTGCCTTAAATACAGAGGTCTGTAGTCTGTGTTCTTAGATAGGTAGAGGTTCTCTTCTTACTGTAGTCAACTGGGTGTATATGTGCATTTGTGCTCTTGCTTGACATTACAGAGACCCTTTTGCATCAGCATGTGGGACACTGTTATTACCATATTCTCCTCAACAGACACTGCTAATGTTATCAGCTATATCTGATTTGTGGATATGCATTATTCCCACCAGGGCAAACAGGCTGCAGTCACCTCATCCTATACGATACAGATTACAGTGACATGGCATTCAGTCTATCCACATACATCATGCCATGGTTTGTAAGCCCTGTGTTTTCTTGATGAGAAAGGCCCATGGTCTCTCCAGCTGCTGTATTTGTCTGGTGAGGTACATGCAAAAGAGAGCATTATACTCTATTAGTGTTCTGATGAGGTTTGAGTACAGTGCTGTTATACAATCCTACGATCTGAATATGATGGTGTGACTTAAGATATGCACAACATAGGCTTTCTGTGTGGACACTTGGTGGTTAAAGTTCAGATTGCTATGTAGAAATCCACACTGGGGTATTCAATTAACACTGTCAGATATAGCCATAAACAGTTATACCACCAAGAGGGTAGGCTAGTATATCACATACGTGGCATCTCACTATGTTGAAATGTGTGAAGTGACCTATATCAAAGGTCCAGTGATCAGGTTCATACATCAGGGCTGTCTGCTAGGACTTTTCCTGTCCATTAATTACATTATAGACATCACAGAAGACATCCTGTGTTCAAACAGTTGCCTGAAGGACTACAGACTGTTAGCAATCATTGACTCCAGCTGTGATATTAGTATAATACAGACAGTATCAACACATAACAAAGATTGCTGCCACAGCCATGACAACAACTCTGCAATGACAAGAAAACATGGAGGTATTTGTTAAATCAGGACAATAAACACACAATCCAAATATGATGTGGACATCACACCCTATAATCAGACCAATAGGTATGTGACCTGTGTCCTGGGGTAGATGGTATGTGGAATGTCCACCAGCATGTGGTCACAGTGCTGACTACTCCCTTGTACATAACACAAGTACTGAGTATGTGAAGGGTATCCGCATCAAAGGCCATAATACCTCCATAGTTCCCAAACTTTATCACACCAATAACTGAGTACAATGCACCCTTCTACATGAACCTCGCTATACATCTTCCACTAATGTGTAACTGTAGTGTACCACCTTTGCCACAGTGAGCTGTCACAGAGCTTATTGGCAATACCTAGGTATTCTTTTTGTGGCATATTCTTTTTGCAGCATAAACATGATTGCCTGATGGTGTGGAACACCAATCAGTTTGTTACACCAGATGCATGTCTGCAACCTGTTCTGGTGATGCACACACTACAAAGGTGTTTGACAGTATTAATGGCATGGATATCATTTGTGACTGCGTGGATTGTGCCATATATATATATATATATATATATATATATATATATATATATATATATATATATATATATATATATATATATATAAATATATATATGCCATGCACACCAGTCAACTAGCCTGTATTGCTCATACTGTCGCATACAGGTATAGCAGTGTTCCTCCTAACACCTCCAGCAGATGTTACAGTGCTAGGACAGTGTGATTACCCTTATAGCGTGTGTATGTATCATAATAGTTGCACAAGTATGTTTGTGCAGAATCATCTCTTATCACTTTATTTCACATATGTTATGTCAGAGGCATGGGATTACTAGTGGTATTATTCTGATTATTCTGATATTGTCCATGATTGTGGTTGCTTCTTTTAATGTTATCCATGAGCCTTTCTTTGTGTCTCACTTGCTGGAGACATCTGCTGAGATCACACTCATATTCAGGCAAATCAGTTTGCACAGCTTCACAATGTGCACTCTACCCCAAATGCACCTCAGTTCCCTGATAGATGTCCTCTGCATCATTCATGTAAGGATACTTATCTCACACAGACATCCTCCCCATTGTAATATCACCTTGTGTGACAGCCATATAATACACATTTTCACTGTGCAGTCCGTACTGTACAATATAGATACATGATTGGTTTTGCTGCTGCAACCATCTTCCATTGACATGCCATCATCTGCTGTACATTAGATTGTTTCACCTATCCTTACATTCATTCCTACAATTCACCTGTGTGTCCCTATTCAATGCACACACTCTCCTGAGTGTTTATTTTACATTGCAGTCCATGTACCGTTACAGATCATTTACACAGCTTCAGTACAGAATGCCAGGAATGGGATATCACAATATTCTATACTGTAGATATACAATCATCTACTGTGTTTGGACCATATACTTCACATCCATACCTCTCAAATATCCAGATATTCACAGGATGTCTTGATGTGTTCCTTATCAAATTTGTGGCTTTCTGCCATATCACTGGGATGATCTCAGGACTGATGTGAAGCAATATTACATATATTAGAGTTCATACCTCTCAACTGTCCAGATTTTTGCAGAATGTCCACATTTTTGTTTCATATTTTTGATCTTTTATTCATTAAATTTTGGTTTTCTGTTAACTCATCAGTATGTCATTGCAGATTGAAGTCAGAAAATAACAGACATTTGAGTTTCAAACTTCATGCTCTTCAGAAAATTCATGCTAATGGAAAAACTATTATTCTATCAACTTTCTAAGTTTGTAAGAGTGATCTTTCAAAAATGTCCCTATTGTTGGGCTTTTGTCCCCCATCATGTTTGGCTTTGTCCAGATTTCTTGCTCTAAGAGGTTGAGAGGTACGTTTGAGTTTCATACTTCAAATCCTTCAAAACATGTATCTTAACACAAAACCCTGGTAATTCTAGCACATTTCTATAGGGCATATATGTCAAATATGGCCCTATATCTGGGTCATTGTACCTGCATTATGCTGGCTTTGGTCTTGATGTCTTGCACTAAGATTGAGAGCTATCTGTGAAGTCCTGGTGATCACTGTGTCATTCTGTGCAAAACCACTGACCGTCAATGCTATGGTTTCAATAGGTGTACTATCCATGTTTGCTTACTGGGTTTCCTTTAAACTTGAAACATTGAAACTTCATTTAAATGCTGTGTACGGCATGAATATACATTGTGAGTTGCTGCTCACCACGCACCACTGTGCACACATGTAAACTCCATGTACGCTTTGTGCAAAGCCTACAAAAAATTTGTTGAATCCAGGGGCAAGTCAATACTTCATTTATTTAGCAGAACATTGGCAAAAAGACTAGTTTTGACATTAAGCCATCTCTTCATGAGTTTGAAAAAAAAAATAGAACCCCTACCATTTAAAATATCATAAATCATGTGATTAGAACACATGACAGACGTCACCACATTCTAGGATCATGAATATAGAAATTGCTAACAAAGTATATAATGTTCGTATTTCAAAATCAAATCTGTATAAAAATGGATCAGTCCATTAATACTTCATTATAATGATGTGTCACAAGAAACTAATAAATAAAATTAGTCTGTTTTCACTTACCTTGAAATGAAGGAATACCAACATATGCTTGTTACAAAATCATCAGTAATCTCCTAGAACTGTCAAGAAATACTTGATTTAAATATAGCCTACAATAAAAGTATTGTACCTTCTCAGTATTTCAAGAAACAACCAGGATCATCAGTCACTTTACAGTACTGAGGGACAACAAGAGGTTGGTGACACCTAGTGAAAAAATATTATAACAAGTAAATCAGTGCTAAACATTATTAAAATATATTTGTTATTACTTACATTTTTCTTAATATTCATTAAAAAGCTGTCATCTAGCCAAACCTTTATAGTAGACAAAAATATAAATAATAAAATAAACATTTGTTTAAATATTTTTCCGATAATCTAAACTGTTGTTTTCAAATGTTTTAGCTATTATCTCAGAGGAGCTATGACTGAAAATAACAACACAGAATGAAGGAAAAGTGTCACCAAAACCTCTCCCCAAATAAATTTAATACACAAAATAATTCCAATGTTAAGACATTTCATTCATTCCATGGGTACACAACACTCCAGTGGTATTGATCCAACATTTTTTATCCAAAATATAATGGCACTCATTTTGTGGAAAATTATGAAAAAACACATTTATCAATCCATGTAAGTAAAATATGAGCCTGTGTATGAATTAGAGACTATTTATTTAGGGCACTGGACTCGGGCTTTTACCTAATATCTCTCCAATGCTCCCATAATGAAATTTAGGGTCTATATTATTAGTTCGAACGCACAATTGTCCAAACACCAAAACATCAAACTGGGAAGTTCGAAATGTCAAAATAGAGAAGCTACAGAACACCAAAGTTTTTCCCAGGGAAAAAAATTTGGTGGGCCGTTTTCTCGGCTTTGCTATTTCCTCCACTGTGGTGCGATCTCAGAGTTGGCATATTTAAGTAGGGGGGTGTGGGGGACGAAGCCCCCCCACATTATGAACAGTCTGAAGTGTACGTGTGTTTTTTCGTTTTGTACCGGAACAGAGATTTTTTTTTTCTCTGGGGGAAAAATATCACTGTTCTGAGTGTTCGAAGTTCTTGCATTTCGAACTTCCAGGTTCGACATTTACATAGTCGACCTTATGATAGTTTGGCTATGTGATATAGACCCGAAATTTTGTGGCATGATGTTTGACCATCAGTCTGGCTAGTGCAGTAGATTAAAGCTATGAGCTGTTAAAGAGATACTTCCTGTGTTACAGGATTTGTTTTCTTCAGCCTTCATTTGCATACTGCTGTGTGACATTGACCAAGTCATGTAATCAGACAGTCCTTTGAGGCAATTAGGAATTTGGTCTAGGCTGTTTAATGGTCTACTGGACTGCATGCCTAGTAACTACATATGAACCTATGACCTATATATATATATATATATATATATATATATATATATATATATATATATATATATATATATAAATAATGCCTCACATATGCAGATTGCTAAATAAATGGCCTATTGTGTGTTACTTGATATTAAAGTCCTTTAGAAATGGATGCAGAAAACAATTTGACTTAGTTATTATAAAAGTTGATAAGTGGGGGTGCCATTTTAGATTGGTATGATTATAATGCAAAGATACGGAAACAACTGTCTAATAATATTATTGCAGCCTTACTTATGACTCTACTATCAAGATTTTTTCTCATATAAATAAAATTTTACAGTATTGCATGGATGCTGATACGATTTCAAAAGATTTTAAACAAGAAATATCAGTCAGTAATCCAGAGCCACAGCCTTTTTACATCCCACCAACTAATAAGAAATCGACTACTGACCCACCTGGATGACTGGTAGTTTCACAGAGAAGTTCTCTTAACACAACCAAATTCAGAATTTTTTGAAGATCTGTTTAAAACTTTTGTTACAGTATATTACTGCATGTGTTAGGACATTGCTGATGTTTTACAACCTATGGCTGTTTTACAATTAGTAGAAAGACCAGCACACAATGGCACCAAAAAATACTTTAATAAAAGTATTCTTAAAAAACAAACCGGTTTCAGATGTATGGGTACAAAGCCTTCATCAGTGTGAAATAGCAGCAAATTAAGAAATACTTTAAATACAAAAAGCCTAAGACATGTGATCAATTAAAGATGCTCATTAAGTACTGGTTTAAAGAGACCCCCCAGTTTAACAATCCATTTTTTCTCTATAGTGTTTAACAAATCATGCCAACCCAATTTATTATTCCTGGGTCTCATGATTTTATCAATAATAGTGAAATTAAAATAGGCATTTTTATGTAACAGGGTATGCTTATAAAGGGCATTAGTTTCTTTATGGTGTTTTATCTCACTAAGGTGTTCAGATATTCTGAATTTCAGGGGTCTGGAAGTTTTTCCTATATAGAAAGCTGAACAATTACAACTAGCTAGGTAAATCATCCAATCAGAAGTGCAATTAGCAAAAAATCGGATATCGTAGACTTGGGGGGGTGTTTTGACTGCTGAAACGTTTAGTTTTTAATACCCTGGGACAGTGGACACAATGGCCACAAGGGTGGCAACCAATTAAAGGGTCACCTAACAAGGTGGTTTGGGTTGATTTTGTATTGAGAGACTGCCCATGTTTGAAATGGTTGAAAAATGCAGCAAGGTTTTTGCCTTTCCTGAATGAGAAAAGACATCCATCACCCAACAATTCACTCAGTCTAGTTTCACATGTCAAGATATTCCAGTGTTGTTGTGCAATATTCATTAATACCTTGGCGTTGCGTCCATAAGTGGTAATTAGTCTTGGGAGCCCACCACCTCTATCACCCTTTTCTTTATAAAGAAGAAGGTTCTCACACTCCATATTGTCTACCACATGTTTCATATGTATGACTTGACCCATTTTGTATCCTCTGTCCCTGAATCTAAGCACTAAATCAACCCTAAACTGTGTATAGGTATTGCTATCGGAACAAATACATTTCATTTTCATGAATTGAGATTTAGGGATATTCTTACAGATATGGGGTGGATGAAAGCTGGTGGCATGGAGAAGCGAATTGTTTTGGGGAAATTTCTGATAGACTTCAGTGGTCAACGTGTGGTCAGGTGCTCTAGAGACCAAAACATCCACTACCTATGTAGACCAAGACATCCACTAGTTAACAGGTTGACAGTGAATAGAAACACAGTACCCTGTGGTCATTGCAATCAATGTATTTATATTAATAAAGAAACTAGTTTTGAGCACCCTACTACAGGACGCATTTACAATTTTAACACTAACACCAACTGTGAAAGTAAAAATGTCATATATATGGCTAAATGTTTAGGATGTAATAGTTACTACATAGGGAAAACAAATAGATCATTTAAGGAGAGGATTAGGGAACACACGTACCACCTTAGAGTAGGTACAGAAACCAATGCATTGGCTAGACATAAAAGTTCAACTGGTACCAGTCATTCCTTTAAGTTCTGTGCCATTCAATGTGTGTATGAAGGATTCAGAGGTGGTGATCTAATTAACAGAACTTTAGAACAAGAAACAAGATGGATCATAAGATTAAGGTCCGATAAACCACCAGGCCTTAACGATAAAATCCAAATAAAGCCATTTTTGAAAAGTAGAAGATTACGCAGGTAAAGAGATCTCCCACTAACTGTTCTAAATTCCACATTAGTTAGGTACATTTTCCTCACAACATTATGACCATGGTGTAGATGACCTATCTATATACTCAGACATATTGTAGGCATTTCATATACTTTCAACATTTGCCATAAGAAATGAATCTTTGCACACATATATTTAGTATTGAAAAGTACTGTTTATAAAAACTAATGTAAGACACCTCAGGATGCCATTCGGGATTAACAGAATATATGTGCCAAAATACTTCCCATTTTCCCCTTTCCCCCTCATGTATTCCTTCCCTATATTTTCCGTTTCACCACATAAGAGTTTTAACATTTCACAATGTCTATATTTTAAATTTGGGTATCAAGGATGTAACAATTATAAAGTGCAATTAATGGTTGCTTAAGTCAGTGTGCTTATTTCCACCATTGTGGATCTGTGTGAGAGTCACCTTAGTTATTAAGATATTGCTCTGTTTACATATAGGCGTTTTGTTGCTTCGTTTATTGTTGAAGCATTCTTCCACCCACATTTTTGTAAGTTACGTTCACATCCTGAAATGTCAAATGTCCCTGTTTATTAACGGAGATTGAAGAGACTAAGGCATGAACTAATGGACAGCTATTGAAAAGCTCGTCATGTACTTATGCCTGTTGTAAGCCTAATCGGCTTTTTAAATAGACACAATGTTTATTTTTATGAACAGCTATGGTGCGTAAGCACGCAGTAGCGTTCTTTGTTTTGCATTCAAGAATTAACCAGGCACATACGCAAGGAATACTTTGTTGTGCTGTGATTTTTAAAAGCGTTTCAGAGTCTGCAGAAAATAAGTAATTTTGAAAACTGTTTTTAACTTTTGATTTATCTGAGAATAGCCTAACTAATGTGATACAAGTTTTTAACCACCTGTAATTGTTGACTGTTTTACGAGTCTACTCTGGATAGTATGAACTTCCAGTAAAACACGGAAATATCTAAAGTCACACTTTGTAAATATGTGCATTACAAGCAGTTTGGGTTATACTAACCAAGTCTGAAATGGCTTTTTTGATATATACTGCCTGAAAGTTCAGTACGAGATTTTCCTAAAGCACCATGAGATGATAAGTAAATATGACAAGGCTCTGAGATATACTCAATTGTTTAATATAATATAATGTATGTTTGGGCACCGATGCATTTTTTATGTATGTTTTTTTATGTATGTTTTTTTTTTTTTTTATGTATGTTTATTTTGAACTATTCAGTTCTTACTTTTAATATACCAGTATTTTTCTTAGCTGAACAAGGTAACATTCATGGAACTGAGTTTAATGGGTTACTGTATTTTTAAATGAAGGAAACATGTGATTATAGAGATCCTATCACAAGCTTTTGTTGGTTTTAAAAGTGATGTTCAAAGTTTTAGTTTGTGTAAAGAGTCTGAAGAAGCCTTTGGCAAAGCTTACTCGTTTGGAATAAACAATTTGCTAACTTACATGGATTTATTTGTTTGAATTTCTACTTTCATTTTATTGCTCATTGGAAAGTCACGCATCTTTTTGGACTGAGTTTTACTAGTGTTTTAGCGTGAGTATCCTACCTCAACTAACAGCAGCTCTGAGTTTTGGATTTGTGCATTTACTTTTTACTTTTGTCAGAGCTGCAGAGAGTGAGGATGGCGAATGAAAGTAATGTGAATATTGAACTGCCTTATGTACCGAGAGTGTTAGAACCTACTTCAAGTGTCCTGGACAGATTTAAGACTTGTGTCTCTGGGAGTACAAACCTACTCATGGACTTTAATCCAGTCGTAGATGGAGGAACTGATACTCAGTTAGGTATGACTAACTTGGATGTTTCCAAAGACTTACATGAATTAGAGACTGTGTTTACTAAATTAATCAAACTACAAGTTCAGAGACATTATTTTGAAGTATGTTTAAATAAGCAAATCATACCTCGTGGGCTAAGAGTACTAAAATGCCCACCTCTGGTACTTCACTGCCAGATCTTCTATATCGTTGGCAGCAACTCAACCTTGAGTTGAGTTTTAGCTATATGAAACTTTTGATTGAATTTCACCTACCTGAAGAGGAGAGATTGAGATTGGTTGTTAACAATTTGTTTAAAGATTTTGAATGCAAATATAGTAATAATGAAATATGTATGAGTAAACTAAGAAAAGTTATAGAAGATGTGTTATTTTTAGAGAAGCGGATGTTAGACCAGAAAAAGTAAAAATTACCAGGGATTTCTGAGATTTTAGAAATAATAATGTTTTCACTTGGCCCAGGGAAATGACACCGAACTCACACTTCAATTCTGATTTAAATGGATCTCAGAGACCATCAGGTGTAACAGGTAAAAGTTTCAGGAATACTACCTTAACCACACCTGTTAACAAACCAGATAGTTATCAACAAAATATTAACACAGAAAATAGATTGTCCAACAAACTCACCCCACGTAATAAACAGAGTGATGGTCCTGAAGTTCCAATTATTGGAAACAGCACAGGACCTGATCCACAGTTGACAGAATCTAATCATATAGAGACAGAGACTCACAGCCCCTCACAGATACTAAGTAATGGGAGAGAGAACCAAGGTGAGTTAGGTGAGAGTTTGACAGGTTGCATCACAGGCATTACAGAGATCAGGTGCAGCAGTAGTTAGACCAAAAGCAAACAGTGCCATTTTCAATTCAAACAGATGTCCGGCCCCCCTCCCCATAGCCCAGAACCATTTTTTTGGACAAAAGAAGGTCCACAAGCAGGGGGAGACAGAAAAGGAAAGGCTCAATAGACGAACAGGAACAACTAGGCCCCACAATCAAGAAAATGTGGGGGAGACAAAATCGTTAATCATGAATTTATCTGGTAGGGCACTGAATGAATATGAAATACAGGTCTTAAGTAAAGGCCTAGGTTTTATTCCTACAAAACCTAACGATCTAGTAGATACTATTATAGAAACAAAATGTATGTTGAATTTACAATTAAGGTTGGATTTTGGCAACTCAGATAGTAGCCAAGTTATGAGTAAGCATCGTCCAAATAGTACATATGTTCCACAACTGAACCCGACTATAGAGGTATTTGGGAATGTAGTGGAAGATGAAATATATAGAAGTCATCAAGAGAATAAACCATCCAAACATGGGCGTAATTTAAACTATAAACAAAGGCAAGCTTTGAATTCATTGAGAAATGACAGGTCTATTGTAATAAGACCAGCAGATAAAGGAGGACCGGTTGTCATTATGGACTATACTTACTATGCAAATAAAATGTTTCAGATGCTTGAAGATACAACTACATATACAAAAGTAACTAAGGCTAATTTAAATAACATGGCCTTTAGTGTTTTACAATACCCTAGATGACCTGGTACTATGCATGACATAACACAAGAGCTGTATGGATACCTAAGGTGAACAATCCCACTATACCGATCATACAGGGACTTCCTAAAGTCCATAAGAACAGCAGAGACCCACCATTTAGACCTATTGTTGCAGGTCAAGGGTGGGTAACAGAACCCTATCTATTTATCTAGAGAGTGTACTTAGACCGTTAGTTAATGGTAATAAGAAGATCCTGAAAGATAGTAAGCAATTTCTTTTAGACCTATATTCTCAAACTCACTCATTGGATACGAACCAACATTTTTTCTTTGTGACACTTGATGTGGTTAGCTTATTCACAGTGACCACGTGTGTTAAGACTTTTGTACCGGAACAGAGATTTTTTTTTTCTCTGGGGGAAAAATATCACTGTTCTGAGTGTTCGAAGTTCTTGCATTTCGAACTTCCAGGTTCGACATTTACATAGTCGACCTTATGATAGTTTGGCTATGTGATATAGACCCGAAATTTAGTGGCATGATGTTTGACCATCAGTCTGGCTAGTGCAGTAGATTAAAGCTATGAGCTGTTAAATAGATACTTCCTGTGTTACAGGATTTGTTTTCTTCAGCCTTCATTTGCATACTGCTGTGTGACATTGACCAAGTCATGTAATCAGACAGTCCTTTGAGGCAATTAGGAATTTGGTCTAGGCTGTTTAATGGTCTACTGGACTGCATGCCTAGTAACTACATATGAACCTATGACCTATATATATATATATATATATATATATATATATATATATATATATATATATATAAATAATGCCTCACATATGCAGATTGCTAAATAAATGGCCTATTGTGTGTTACTTGATATTAAAGTCCTTTAGAAATGGATGCAGAAAACAATTTGACTTAGTTATTATAAAAGTTGATAAGTGGGGGTGCCATTTTAGATTGGTATGATTATAATGCAAAGATACGGAAACAACTGTCTAATAATATTATTGCAGCCTTACTTATGACTCTACTATCAAGATTTTTCTCATATAAATAAAATTTTACAGTATTGCATGGATGCTGATACGATTTCAAAAGATTTTAAACAAGAAATATCAGTCAGTAATCCAGAGCCACAGCCTTTTTACATCCCACCAACTAATAAGAAATCGACTACTGACCCACCTGGATGACTGGTAGTTTCACAGAGAAGTTCTCTTAACACAACCAAATTCAGAATTTTTTGAAGATCTGTTTAAAACTTTTGTTACAGTATATTACTGCATGTGTTAGGACATTGCTGATGTTTTACAACCTATGGCTGTTTTACAATTAGTAGAAAGACCAGCACACAATGGCACCAAAAAATACTTTAATAAAAGTATTCTTAAAAAACAAACCGGTTTCAGATGTATGGGTACAAAGCCTTCATCAGTGTGAAATAGCAGCAAATTAAGAAATACTTTAAATACAAAAAGCCTAAGACATGTGATCAATTAAAGATGCTCATTAAGTACTGGTTTAAAGAGACCCCCCAGTTTAACAATCCATTTTTTCTCTATAGTGTTTAACAAATCATGCCAACCCAATTTATTATTCCTGGGTCTCATGATTTTATCAATAATAGTGAAATTAAAATAGGCATTTTTATGTAACAGGGTATGCTTATAAAGGGCATTAGTTTCTTTATGGTGTTTTATCTCACTAAGGTGTTCAGATATTCTGAATTTCAGGGGTCTGGAAGTTTTTCCTATATAGAAAGCTGAACAATTACAACTAGCTAGGTAAATCACCCAATCAGAAGTGCAATTAGCAAAAAATCGGATATCGTAGACTTGGGGGTGTTTTGACTGCTGAAACTTTTAGTTTTTAATATCCTGGGACAGTGACCCATTTTGTATCCTTTGTCCCTGAATCTAAGCGCTCACTAGAGGAGATACTTGGATGATTGCTGGTTGTTGTGGAGATCGGATACGGAATACCTTTTGGAATTCATCATATATCTAAATGAGAACAAATGGGGAATTGAATTCATGGTCAACTATGATAAAAACAAAATTATCTTTTTGGATGTTTTGGTCTCTAGAGCACCTGACCACACGTTGCCCACTGAAGTCTATCGGAAATTTCCCGAAAACAATTCGCTTCTCCATACCACCAGCTTTCATCCACCCCATATCTGTAAGAATATCCCTAAATCTCAATTCATGAGAATGAAATGCATTTGTTCCGATAGCAATACCTATACACATTTTAGGGATGATTTAGTGCTTAGATTCAGGGACAGAGGATACAAAATGGGTCAAGTCATACACACGAAACATGTGGTAGACAATATGTAGCGTGAGAACCTTCTTCTTTATAAAGAAAAGGGTGATAGATGCGGTGGGCTCCCAAGACATTACTACTTATGGACGCAACACCAAGGTATTAATGAATATTGTACAACAACACTGGAAAATCTTGACATGTGAAACTAGATTGAGTGAGTTGTTGGGTGATAGATGTCTTTTCTCATTCAGGAAAGGTAAAAAATCTTGCTGCATTTTCCAACCATTTCAAACATGGGCAGTCTCTCAATACAAAATCAACCCAAGCCACCTTGTTAGGTGACCCTTTAATTGGTTGCCACCCTTGTGGCCATTGCGTCCACTGTCCCAGGATATTAAAAACTAAAAGTGTCAGCAGTCAAAACACCCCCCAAGTTTATGATATCTGTTTTTTTGCTAATTGCACTTCTGATTGGGTGATTTACCTAGCTAGTTGTAATTGTTCAGCTTTCTATATAGGACAAACTTCCAGACCCCTGAAATTCAGAATATCTGAACACCTTAGTGAGATAAAACACCATAAAGAAACTAATGCCCTTTATAAGCATACCCTGTTACATAAAAATGCCTATTTTAATTTCACTAGTATTGATAAAATCATGAGACCCAGGAATAATAAATTGGGTTGGCATGATTTGTTAGACACTATGGAGAAAAAAATGGATTGTTAAACTGGGAGGTCTCTTTAAACCAGGACTTAATGAGCATCTTTAATTGATCACATGTCTTAGGCTTTTTGTATTTAAAGTATTTCTTAATTTGCTGCTATTTCACACTGATGAAGGCTTTGTACCCATACATCCGAAACCGGTTTGTCTTTTAAGAATACTTTTATTAAAGTATTTTTTGATGCCATTGTACGCTGGTCTTTCTACTTTTTTGAAGTGCCTTTACCTTTATTGAGACCGCGCAGCTGCCGTACTCACAGAGTTTTCTGTAGTTTCTGTTTTACAATTAGAACAAGACACATTTCTATATAAGTTCAGTTCCTTTATATCAACATTCCTCATCAGTATGGACTTCTAGCATTATTTACTGTTATATCAAGCTTATATATATATATATATATATATATATATATATATATATATATATATATATATATATATATATATATATATATATATATACATATATTCAATTGAGTTTGTAGATGCTTTAGTAGCACTTGCAGAGTTAGTAATTACTAAGAATATAATCCATCTTGTCAACAACAGGCTTGATTCTAACGGGCTTGCTCTCTGTGCACGTTACCACTGACACTGAGATCAGGCTGAGAGCAGGTCTTTTGGAATCTGGCTCGCAGTGTAAACCTGTTTATATATAGGGCTTACATCGTAGGAAATCGCTTATGTTGAGAGCAAGTCTTTCAGAATAAGGGGAGTCTTACAATGACAACTCTTTTGGAATCTAGCCCACTGTTTTATATATATACATATATATATATATATATATATATATATATATATATATATATATGCCAATCGCTTTGTGGGCTTTTTGAAAGTTACATTTATTTATGATGGGGGTGTTAATATTTTTCTTGAGGATGTGGTACTGTCACATCATAACTCAGACAACGTCCAAATGATGTAGAAAGTAGAAACTGCTCAGTTAAAACATTTTTGAAGTTTCTTAGTACCTATTTGGGTTTATAATTTACTCTAGTCCGAAAACCTCACAATGGATTTTTCTCACGTTTCAGTCACAAAATTATTGGCTGGGTTTATTTATACATCACTTTACAAAAAGCCATTTTCTAAAATATTTTCTTAGAGACAGATTGTTGTGATCCCTGTCACGTGATCAGCAGCATAACAAAATCCCAGTTTGCTAGGCTGAAAAAAATGTGTTCTTTTGAGGATGACTATCTAACTTTATGACATTACTTAAAAGCGTAGATATATACATAGGGGCTATAGGTCTGTTATGACAGATAAATATGCAAGAAGGTAAGCCCGTGGCGAATTATTATAATATGACATCAGTTGGATAAATCTTATGAGGCTTTGTATTCTGAAGGCTTAACACTGGTCAGGCAAAACTATATTTGTAGACAGAGGAGCCAATAAACTCCATCTTACTGCTGATGGCCTTAATTTAAAGGATGGGAAAACTGTATAGGAAGTTCAGCTGTCTGAATCTATTCCTTATCCAAGAGAGTGAAGCAATTTAGGATTCAGGTTATGTGGAATCCATCATCCCAAACTGAATGACATTATGTTTTGTACTGTAGAACATGGTTGGCAAAATGGACTGATTTCTGTCTGTGCATATGTGTGGAGCTATTCCCTCAGGTCTCCTTTGCGGTTGGACTAGCCCAGTTAAAAATGTTGTAAATGATAAAACAAGTATTCTGTCTTTGAACTCACATCAGCTGTAGTCTTGTCTTACTGGATGCAAGATTATATACAAGCCTATGTAAAATTCTACAACCGAGTGTAGCCTATTAGCTTGAATTCTGCAGATAGTCTGGATTTAGAGACAGTTTAATCAAGCTTCATTGTGTAGTCATGGGTTTGATTGTCTTACTTCCCACTTGCAAGTATAACTCTCAGTAAGCAACTTAGCCATACAGTGTTGAACGGTTAGCTCTGAAACAGTCATTTGGGCATACTGAGCTTAGATTAATACATTCTCATCATCATCAACACCCCTTTTCCCATTTTCTACATGGGGTTGGGGTGTCACATCAATTGTGGCAATTTCTCCTATTCAGTGCTACTCCTTTACCTTCTTTGACGGTCATTCCAGACTATCACAGATCTTCTCACACAATCCATCCACCTCTTTGCTGGGCACTCTTGTTTTATCTTGTCTTCTTCCTCTCTGTCCCAAATCATCTTTTACAGATTGCCTTCTGCTTTCCTGCACCTGTGCCCAAACAACCGTAATCTGTTCTCTTTGACTTTCTCCATAAATGGAGCTACTCAGGCCTCTGCCAGTCTGCATCCTACCAAATGCCTCAGGCACTTCGTCACATCACCTCTATCTTCCTCGGCTGCTCTGCCTTTACTGCCCATGTTCCTGTACTTCCATCCAGTAGTCCTGATGACATCATTATTTTTTACACTTTACTTTTCAGCTTCTTTGGCATTCTTCTAAGATACATTACCCTGACACTCTGTGCCATTTAGCTGCAGCATCTCTTATTGTAACTTTCACTTCCTCATTCAGACTTCTCTCTCCTGGACCACACCTCCCTGAATTTTGAGGATGTTAACCTGATCTATTATTTCCCCTTTTATTTCAATTCTCAGCTTCTTCTGATTCCCGCATATCCTGCCATTACAACTGTCTTATCTGTATTTAGTCCCCTATCCTTTGCTGCAGTTTTTGTTCAGTATCTGCCCCTAATGCCACACCATCTGCATACAGCAACGCTGTTGATCTGACCCCTCTGACCTGTTTGCTAATGTAGTCCATCACTAGTATGAATAGCAGTGGGTTGACAGCTGAACCCTGCTACACATCCATTCTCACTGAACACTGTTCATGCTTGAGTCATTAGGTCCTTGTAAATAGCCTTCACTAATTCTATCAATGTTTCTGGGACTTTTAACCATTACAGGACTGCCCAAATCAGCTTTTATGGGACCTTGTCATATGCTTTCTCCAAATATAGGAATGCCCAGTTGGACTCTTTCATCATCTCTAGCTTCTTTTCAGCTATCTGTTTCACTTTAAACATCGGGTCAGATGTGCTGCATCCTAATCTGAATCCAAACTGCTCATCTTCCATCTTAATTTCTACTACTCTGCATATTCATTTATCAGTCCCCTCCCTAGAATTTTCATGCAGTTTGACAGGAATTTGATACTTCTATACTGCCCACACCTGTGAATGTACCACTTCTGTCTGTTCTCCTCCTGAGTACCAGACTCTGGATCCCAAACCAACTGACTTTGCTGCACTGTGCTTCTACTGTGTCTTTTGGGTACAGCCAAGATAAAATAAATAAAATCTGACAGCCTAATGAGTAATTGCATCAAAGAAAAATATGCAAAGAGAAAAATATTGAAAAACAAATGTAATATAAGAATGTTATTGGTAATAAATATGCATCTAGAACTTCAACACATTAGTAAAATCAACAAAGCTGGGGTCAGAAACTTACCTACATACTGCTATTCACTGCACAAGGTTAGCACAGTCTTAGTGTACAAGTACTTAATTTAATTTACTTTATTTTAGGTTGGCAAGGATGATTAAAACAATATTATCATGAAGTTTCACACTGTGAAGACAATTTCCAGTTATGCTCAACTTTTCATTTTTTTGGACGATACTTTTTTATCATCAAAATCCTTTTTACTCTGGAAATTTAATATTTTCATGATTAACATTAATTTAGAAATTCAATCTTGATTCACGTAATCTGCATCTTATGTCCTTAAGAAATCTGTAAAACAGGTTGTTGTTGGGTCTCTCGGCTTTTCCAAGTTAGGGGTCGCCACAGTGGAACTCCGGCCCACTAATGATTGGCAGTAGATTTTACGTGCCGAGTTGCCAGCCCTGGCACACAACCTTCAACAAAGGTACGCCCATTCGCGCATGTCTCCACACAGAAGACGCTCTAGCTGAGAATCGAACAGGACAACGTCTTACTATGAGGTGACAATGCTACAGCAGCACCACCACCACAGAATAAATCTGTAAAACAGGTAAATGATGATTAAAACGAAGCTTATAAAAGCTAGTTGGTGAAAATCATGGAGTGATTAACTTGACTGTCATTTGTTACATTCTTGCTGTTAGAATGATTTTCTACATCATCTTATAGTCATAGTTAAACTAACTCCTTAAGTTTACTTTCTTGTAGACACACGTTAAGCTATTGCAGAAAAAGCACCTATGCTTGTAATATGTGTAGAAGTAAATAACCATTTACAGCTAGTTACGAATGTTTCTATCTCATCTGATTATATTTTGTATTAAGTTATTTTGCTAGAGTGGTAATTCAGAGAATCTGATCTTAATATTAGGCACAACACTTCCATCCTTTTTCCAACAGAAGATTACATGAGCTTTTTAAATGAGAACATACTGACTATTTTGACAATCTTCTTTTCTCAGACATGGCCTTTTCTCCTTTTTACTACATTAACAGTAAAAGGCCAGGTGGGTAAAAATCAGTTGGCTTCATTAGTCTCACCTTCACCTTTTCTCCTTTGACCGCACAGACACTGATGTTCACAGTTTAGTGGTTTTTCTGAGAAATAACCAGTTTTATCAGTGCTTTAAAAAAAAACAAAATAAAGGTCAGTCTTCTTGACAGGTAATTCATTTCCTCCAAAAAAAAAATTGCTTTTAAGGTGGACTGAGTGAAACCTTGAAGTGGTTGAGATCTGCCAGGCAGTTTAGACTGGCAACCTTTGTCATACAAAATGGCACGCATGGAGGGAATAGACTAAGGAAGAAGTCTTTCCTCTTTGGTACATAACGAATACTAAAAGCCTTGGAAATTAATATTATATTGACCTCTGGCTGTAGAGTTAATACTGAAATAATAGCAGGAAATAATGTAAGATAAAAATATAATACAGTTGCACACTAGGATATTTTTCCATTCCTGTGTAGCCTTCAAGTACAGTTAAAGTAAGATGTCATTGTGGAAATGAGTACGATGCAGAGTGTGTGTGTGTGTGTGTGTGTGTGTGTGTGTGTGTGTGTGTGTGTGTGTGTGTGTGTGTGTGTGCGCGTGTGAGTGTGTGTATGTATTTGCAAAACAGCTGCATAATGCAGTTTCAACAAAAACAACTGAGCAAGTTCAACTGCATGTATCAGAAGGCATCTGACTGCTTAACTTTTCAAAAATGTACCCATTCTAACAAGCCAAAGCTTGCTTGGACAAAACATACAAAGGATTGTATATGATGGTTCCTTTCTAATAAAACCTTAAAACTGGCAGTTAGAAAGCTTATTATTTGAACTCCATTTACTGACACAAAAATATATAAATTCCTTGGCAAGTATGCTGATGGCACTCCTGCATGTTCACTACCTTGCAGATGGGCAACATGGCTTGTTAAAGAGGTCTTGCTGATCCAGCTTGATCTAGTTATACAACTGAGTTACCTCTGAGGTGGACAAAGGGAAACACTATGATTTTGCTGTCTTCACCTGGCCATCTCCAAAAGCTAACCAGATGAGAGTCACCTGGGTTGTTGTCAGGGCTTTATTCATCTACAGCAACAGAGGTGGCTAGACAGGGCTTTATTCATCTAGAGCAACACAGGTGGCTAAAAACCCTGCAAATGCAGTGCACTTGAATTTGAATAAAGTCTGTGACACATTACCATGAAAGACTATCATGGAAATTAAGGGATGTGAAGTGAGTTCTCATATGATAAGTCGGGCAGAAACATTGCTGACTGACCCGAAATAAGAGCTTAGCAGTTACCTCCTGTTTGAAGAAATGCTAGTTACAACTGAGATGCTACAGAGCAGTGCTGGGGCTGGGTCTTGTATTTAAGCAGGCTCTTATACTAGAGCTGAAAAAAAGATCATCCTGTTCACTAATAATACCAAGAGTGATGAGGTCATCACAGATGGAATGTGCCAGTCTCTACTGAGACATGTTGTGGCTTTTGCAGTTGGCAGCTAGTAGATAACAGGTAGGGTTAAATGCAAGGAAGTATAGCAGGTAAGGAGCTGAAGGAGCTGAACCATCAATGAAATGTGAATGTGCAAGGTTAAAGGTCACTAGGGTGACTTTGATACAGAGCTGAGGGAGTAGACGCAGAGGGGGAGGGGAATAGTGATGTCATCCTCCTGGTGTGCATAGTACTGATAAGGCTTCATCTACAGTATGGTAATGAATCCACCAAGATACTGATTTCAGTTAAGAGGCAGTATAAACAGGAAAATATGAGCCTGATAGAATATCTGCTAAAGTTGCCAAAGACTGAGAGGGGAATACAGCATGATAAAATACTCTGCGTTTAGCATATACACACTGTGAATACAGTGACAAATGCACATACAGGAGAATATGGACATTGCTTTGTAGGTAGCAAGTGGAAAGGGTGAAGTTAAAAATGAAGGCAGTAGAGAGAAAGAAGTGGGCATGCATGGCAGCTGGAAGGGAATGATTCAAGACAGACTTAAAATACCATTTTAAAGAGATTGGTAATGGCCTGGGGCACACTGTCAGGGGAAGGGTGGGGTAGAAAACTGCAGGTCAAATATTCGTGTAGAATCGTTTCAAGAAAAGGCGAGTCAAGAAAAAAAGTAGCCACAACAGGCTATCTGCAAATACTATGGTGGGATCAAGAGTTTGTAGGTTTTCCTTCAAAATCTCAGTATGCAACTGGTGCAAAACATAAATAAAATACAATAAAAAAGATTATTCAATATTTTTGGACAGGCTAGCAAAATGTCTTAAAAGATGTGGTTATTATTTTATAGCCAGTTGGCAGCTGTTATAATCTGACAGATTAGAAGTGCAGGTGGCAGTACCCTGCCATCTGCCCTAATGCAAGGCACCAGAATTCAACTCCTAGTCAAGGGCTTTTCATTACTGCCACTAGAAATCTGCAAAAGAAAATGGCAGTTTTTTTACAGTGGTCCCCTAGATGTATTATTTTATTGTTGCATTGGTACCTAATACAAAATATTTCAGTCCGTCTTGTCAATTTTTTAAAAATACAGTCTTAGACAAAACAGCTTAAAAATGTTAAACTATTTTAAACAGTATTTCTATTAAATATGGACATTTTGCTATTTTTATTAGCTAAAGGTATTCCTTCAACAGAAGCCTGTAGCCATATAATGGTCTATAAAAGCATGAATGGTTAGAGTTAAGTAGCATTTCTGCTCATGTATATAGCAGAGAAAGTCAAAAAGCATAGCCATATATTAAAGGGATAAAACAGCAAAGATAAATGCAATCTGCCTCTAGTAAAAAAGAACATTAAAAATAAATTGTGTCTAGATATACCTAGTCTATCAGTATTTGACTTTGACATGCATAATATAAAGTCACAGTGGAGATGGGTGGCTAAGTTTAAGGATTGTGTCACGGACTTAAATGTTATCATGGATGAACAAATGAATGCCTCAGCCAACTGTTACCTAAATAATGTTTACAAGTTAGGAGGCCAAGTCAACTCTGTAGATATGCAGATGTCAGAGAAACAGTTTGAGCCAAGTACAGTTTAAAATGTATACATTCAGAAAATGAAATGACATACAAGTACATAATAATAATAATAATAATAATAATAATAATAATAATAATAATAATAAAATGAAGAACAGCAATTTGTTAACTAGATATGCACACTGGACACACAATCCCTTTTCAGGGGGTGACCCAGGGCAATGTCTGATTAAGAGATTTGCTCAAGGTGAAATAGGAGAAAAATGAAGGCTGAGGGAATCAAACCCTGTACTACAGGATCTACAGCTCACAACCTTAAGATTAAGATACTCAACACAAATAGCGACCCAAACAAAAGTGACAGACTTGGAAAACTATTATATTAGTACAATAATTTATCTAAAGCTATGGGAAAGCAAATGAATGATCAAATAATATGTACACCCTTAAATAGCCCCTGTCCAGCCACCTTACACAATATCTTTTCATTGAATAAAGGAAAGCAAACAAAGAGCAGAAGAAACAGAAGCTAAAGATAAGGGGACAGATCTTACACATTATGTCTCATCTTTAAGTAAAAAAACAACCAAAAAAACCCAAGAAAAGTTAAGTACATACATATCAGGGTAGTCAACAGAGCCATACACAGAGAGCACTTTGACTCGAAAAGTAGGTGAAATAATCAGTGATCATTGAGCAAAGGTGTTTAGTAAAATGATCAACAGGTTATCATCGATTTAACCTATGCCCTGTCAACAAAGGTATTATTACTTGTTCTTTACATACAGGACTAATAAGATACAAGAGACTGATTCTGATTTTAATGTGAGCTCCACACCAAAGCTATTCTGACATGACATACTCTTTATCCTACACTTCAAGTGTAAACAAGAAGAGCTCATTGAGTTCACCTTGCCAGGGTGAATTCCCCGATCATTGTTTCCACTAGAGATGACTGATGGTGCAGTTTCTCTCTCCACCAGCAATGATTACCTTTTGTATGTCATTTTTTTTTCTGTTTCCCACTGGGCCAGCCCACTGATTTCACTACTTTTACCTAACTGGCCCATTTGTTCCCTAGGGGGTGAAAGCCATGCATCATAAGATTAAGAGTCCTACAACCAATATGTTCCTTCATGGGCTGACTTATTAGCCTAAACGTGTCTTCTATAGTGAGAGTCAGGTAGTAAAGCCTGAAAAGCTTACTGGTCTAGTTGGGAGGCCCGCCCTATCACATTGGAGCATACACATTTCCTTGTTCACTGAGCTCTGCTTCCGTTCTGCCAGTTGCAGGGAGTGTGCATCCGCATGCTTTTGTGGATGCACACAAGCAACTTATGCTTGCAAAGTCATGCTTCAGGGGTCAAATAGCTAGTGCTCCAGCTAGGTGTCACCCAAGAGGCAAGCCACTGCTACCTCTTTCCCACCAGCATCCTCTTCTGTCAGTTCTTACAGGTGCTCAAGCTAGTAGCTGAACTTGGATCACCTGCATCATAGTCAGGGATTTATTTTAGCTTTTGTGTATATTTTTTCTTTTCCCCCTATGGTTGCATGACCATGGAGTTAAGTAAAGGGTAGGGATACATGGAGGTTTGTTCCTTAAAAAAAACTCCTTTGCACAGTTTTAAGTTGAAACTTCACAAAGCTGACACTTGATGAAAACAGGGAAAGCAGGGCAGGTCATGCAAAGAATAAACAATGAAAGAAGCTGAAAATGACATTTATGAACATGATGATGTGAAAGGTATCTAACAAATAAAAATGACTAGCCTTAAAACATAGGAATAAACTAAGTGTGCTTTAGTTGTACAGTTACTATTTTCAGTAAAGGGAATGTTACCTGATCTTATAAAAGTCATACATCAAAGAAATCTGCTACATAAGCCAAATTATACCTCAAGACTTAGTAAGACATTAGCATCATGATAACGCTACTGAGGGGGTATATGAAAAAGATGTGCCATTTGAATAGTCTGGGAAACAGCCAAAAATAAGAATTAAGTTCAGAGACAGTGATGTCTTCATTTGGCCAGCAGTGTAAAACAATACTAGAAGATGATGCTAGGTCAACAGGGCTGGAAACAGTCGAGAGTCAGCTACAGAATTATAAACAAAGGGTGACTACCTATGCAAAAAAAAAAAGCTCATTGTCAAATGTAAAAGGATGTTGCCAGAGAAAGCAACCACCATAGTATGGGATTGCAAACGTTTTGCACATATTTATTTAACTAGTAATCACTGATCACAGATCAATGGATGCAGCCTTTAACAACCCCAAATCAAAACCTCCCCTTAGAATAGAAAAACAGTTACGAGGTTACAGCCATATTAGTTTAAAGGCGTGAAAATGGAAAGAAAGAAAAATACTCTCAATGTATCAAGGCATTCAGTGTTCACTGTGATCAGCTTTAA
Organism: Protopterus annectens; assembly: GCF_019279795.1. NCBI lineage: Eukaryota > Metazoa > Chordata > Ceratodontiformes > Protopteridae > Protopterus > Protopterus annectens. The sequence goes on along the minus strand of NC_056725.1, from coordinate 763,002,829 downwards.
AATGCATTTTGCTATTAAGATGCAGCAAAACTGTGTAATGTGAAAATTATTTTTTCTGTAAATGTGCAACAGACCTATAAAAAGTTTCAGACCCCCCCCCTTCCCTGAACACACACATTAAAACGTGTAAGAGCTCATTAGACAGTTACTTCCAGTCAAAAGGTATATTACCTTAGCAGGGATGAACTATCAGTTATTTAAGCAACATCACTTTGGATGATATTATTTGAATTTAAAATTTTGATTCAGCAGGAAGCGAAAGAACAAATCTTAAAAAACAGAAAGTGTGGCTTGTCTAAAAGAACACTGCTGACTGGTGACTAACTGCATATTTCCCGATGTTTCCTCATTCCAGGAGAGTTTAGTGGGTACTGGGAGTAGTGAAGAAAATATTCTGTAGTCACACTTTGGGCGGAGTCAGTGACATTTTTATTAATTTATTATTTTTTACAACTGTTAAATCAGCTGCTAAAAGGTCTTAAAAGTCATAAGTACATAGATTAGATATAGCTACCACCAGTTAATGGTGGAAGTAGTAGAACCAGCTATCTGGTAGTGTTTTACTAATTCCATATGTCTGCTCAAACTTTGTACTTTACAATTCCATGCACAAAAATATATATCCTTGTATATTGAATTTTCAGAATGTTTTGCATATTTTTTCATTATTCGGTTTCAACAGTTTTGAGTGCTTGCTCTTTAATTAATGGCAATTACACAAAATGTATGAATTATAACTGTTGGCACCCGTGTTTTGAGATGAGACTACTTATACATAGCTACTATACATTAACACTGCAGTTGGAAGAGTGTATAGTAATTATATCCTGGGTATCCTGATTGGTCTGGCTAATGACAGCATGGTATTGCAAAAAGCAGAAAGATCTAGCTGCACCAAATAATGGTATTATTTGTCTGTACTGGGAATTGCTGTGTGTGTGTGTGTGTGTGTGTGTGTGTGTGTGTGTGTGTGTGTGTGTGTGTGTGTGTGTGTGTGTGTGCGTGTGTACGCATGTGTGTGTGTGTGTGTGTGATGTGTGTGTGTGTGTGTGTGTGTGTGGGAAGTCAGTAGTTATGGCTTTGCTCCTAAGTGGTACAGTGTGAATCTTATTTGAGTGTGGCAGTAACTGGTCAATGCTCAAGGCAGCACTGTTCACTTGCAATGTGTCATTAAGGTTGAGCATCATATATATATTGTTGTCAGTGGTACAGCTTGTAGGGCTGTCCAGAGGTATTAATTTGTGGTGGCAGTGTGATTCTGTAAACTGCACTTGAGTAGCCTCCAAAATCGCTTTGTCAGCAGAAGGTCTATTCATTCTTAGAGTAACAAGGTAAATATATAGAAGTATAATCTGCACAATTACTTATTTTATTATTTTTTTTTATAAAGTAAGTTAGGAAAAAAGATCAGGAATGAATCATGTGGAGTGGAAAAGATGTCACTAGTACAGAAGGTTAAACCATGTAAATCAAAGGGAATCTAACATGCTGGTATGACCAGGGATGAGATGTTAGCTGCCTCTGGAGACAGTCTGGAAGTGGCTTTAGAGACCAATGATGTAGACCTCAGAATGCAGCTTGAACTTCAGCAACTGAAGGCAGAGATGAAGCACCTCAAAGCAAGTGAGAAAACAAAACAAACTTGAAATACAAAGGAAGTGAAATAAGAAAAAGTCACAGCTGCAGAAGGGAAAGGAAAAATGGCTTGAGGAGCAAAAGGCAGAAAAGTTACAAGAAGAAAGAGAAAATCAGTACTAGTGCAAGAAGATGCTCAGTCTTCAAAAGATGCATGTGAATAACAGGGCAGAAAACCTAGCCCTGTTTAACACTAAGATGGATCCTCTAAAGTGGGTGTCTTTTATAGATTCATTCAAACATTTGATTGCTTCCTGCTTTCACTCTCTCAGTCTATATCTTTTCTTTCTTGCACTACCCACTTCATTAACAAATAAGTTATTATCCTTTTTATCGTTGGCAGCATTCACCTCCCTTGTATTTCTGTTTCATTTATCCTGGTCTGCCATTCCTTTCTCATGCTTTCACCATTCCCTCATCCTCTCATCACCCCCTTTACCATACCTTGGCTAAGTTTCTCCATTTCACTACAATCTACTAGCTGTACTTTTATTACTTTCTGTTTTCCTCCCTTTCCTTTTATTTCACCTTTTTTCTTCTTTCTTTTTATCTTCTAGTCCATTTTCTACCCCTCCTTCTAACAGTATAATTGTAAATGTGATTGGAGTGAACAGAAACAAAATACAGGAAAGTGGATACTCTGATTCTGGGTTGACTCAGTGATGACCTTAGGCAAGAAAGAGGGGTTAGGTCTTAGAGAAACTTTATCTTTGTGAAAAATCAAATATGGCGTTTGCAGTGTAGGGATGGTAATTCTGAAATCCTCATGGCCTAAATTATAGCAACCAGGGTAGGTGTTTTAGACTACAGAAAGAAGCAGGTTGGAAGAGAGCTCAGGTAAGAGCTTGTAAAATGTAACTGAGATCTCATGATAGTGACCAGCCTTTGATCAGGGGGATCTTAAAAGAAAAGTTCCCTTTAGAAAAAAATGTGCAAATCTTTTAGGAATCTAAGGGTGTGGAATTGAAATCTTGGTAAAAATGAGATATGTCTGAAGGTTGAATTTTAATAGTAGAACAGCTAGAAACAGAGTCAAACAAGGTGCTAGAAGCTGAAGAATGGAAAGTGTGTGCGTGTGGGGGGCTGAGAAATGGTCTAACCCTGGATGTACTGCCCACAGAGAGAATCTACTCAATTTTCTCTTCTTTCTTGTAGTGTATGTTTGGGAAACTGGGAGGATCTGAACAACCTTTGAAGAAAAGGAACATTTAGAGATAATTGAAAATGGAGAAACCACACAGTTAATTTCACAGAGGAAAAGTCCAGGTGAGGCTTGTTGGGTGAGACAACAAATCTGAAAGGGGATCTAGGCACCGGGATGAGTCTTGGGGTGAGGCCACAGTACAGGAAAAAAAAATTCTGGGCCAAAAGGAGGCAATGATGACAACCAAGGCCTTGTACAGTAATGATTTCTACAGGAACATTGTTCTGACAGGAACAGGAGAGAAAGTATAAAGGAGTCCAGTAGACCAATGATGGACAGGGACGTCTCTGGGAATCTGTCCATGTGGGGAATAAGGGAAAAGTAATTGCTGCATTTGGTACTGACCAGGATGTAAATAGGTCACAACAAGGCTGGTCCCAGTAGCAGAAGATTGTATGCTGTATTAATGAGCTGAAGGACTATTCGTGTGGCATGAGGATGCAGTGGTTGACCCTGACTGTTAGGAGGTAGGTCTGACTTGAAATATACATTGCGATCAGAAACAGCTGTGAAGACAATGCCCACTCTCATACTCTCATGACCTCTTGGCAAAAAAATCATGATCATGTTCCCCCTTGTTTGCTGATGTATAAACTCCACTGTTGTGTTGTCTATATGGACTGAAATCACACCCTGGGGAAAGACACCTAGTAGAGCCTGGAATGCAAATATGCTGCCTCATCTACAAAACATTGATGTGAACAGGAGTCTCTCTTTGAGACTACTTCCCTTTACTTGGTCTCCCTTTGAAATGATCACCTCACCCCATGTGTAGTGACTGTGGCCAATGGTAGGAGTAGTCCAAAAGACCATCCTGCTAGTACTGAAGGTGACAGTATCAGCCAAAGCAGGTGCCATCTGTAACTGATGAAAGATGAATGGGATAATTGACAGAATGTAGATATTGAGACAACTGAATGCTGAAGGTCCACTGTAATACTCTCATGTGAAATCTGGTACAATGGACTAAAGTGACAAATGTTACCATCACACCTGCAGGCTGCAAGACCAGGGAATCTGGATGTGAGGTTGCTTATAGAAGTTTACAAATGACAGAGCTGAAAGAGAGAAATCTGTCATTTGGATGTTTAACAATTTTTAAGCTTGTGTCCAGATGGTATTGAATGAAATATAGACTGTGAGTGAGTTCAGCATGGGCTTTCTGTGTTTTACCAAGATGCCCATGGACAAACACAAATGAAGCAAATGCTATACTGCAGAGATAAGGGCTTCTTTACAGTGGATCATAGGAGTTATGATGCAATTGAGCCCTGAGGCCACTTCTGCCTGGCCATGCTTTTCATGACTGGGATGAATTTATGAACACCAGTCCAGTTAGCCATTTCCTTTGTAAACACAGACAGTTCCAGAGAATGGGTAGGCACTGCATGACTAATCTATCCCTCTTCTTTGTTTTATTTATTTGTTGGCGTAGATTTAGGTCTCTAGCTCTAGTGTTAGCTGGACTGTTAGATTATTGATGTATAAGAACACTTGGACTGTGGGATCCCTTATAGCTCTATACACAATACACAGGTCACCTCTAAGATTTGTATATGAACTAAGTATAGGGATAAAGTCTAAAGTCTTTCTTTGTAGTTCAGACCTTTTAGGCCCCTGATCATTTTAGTTATAAACCTCTGAGGTATTTCCAATTGCTTTATATGCTCAATAATGTACACTCTAACAGGGGAAGTGTACTCAATGATGGGTCTCCTTAAAGTGGAGTACAAAGAGATGAGAATATTTTTTGTCTGGAAGAAATATCTTTTACTATGAGCTATGAAAGGTAAATGATTTCCTAACAACAGTTGCAACATGATGGTCAATCCAAGTCTACCCTACTGACCAGGTTTCTCTTGAAATTTCTTTTTATTTTGAAATAGTGCTTACCAAATGTTATAACGATGCACTTTTTGGAACTGGGCTTGAGACTATTGTTAGTACACTGCTGGAGTGCATGCTTGTCAGTGGGGATCTTGACAATGAATTCCAGCTTGCAATGATCTGAGAACTTTGTTAATCAAATAGCCTGATCAAGTAGAGATCTGAGAAGTATATGCCAAAAACCAGAGTTCCCAGCATAAATCCCTGTGGAACTGCATTAGTCACCGTCATGCTCTCAGAGGATGAACCCCAACTCTATCTGTGTGAGTCCTGTCTCTAAGCCAGTTGGCTATCCACCTAACCACATAGAAACCTTTTCCACCTCAAATGAACTGTGACTACTGCCATGTACTTGGTGAATGCCCAGGCTGATGTGCTGAGACAGAAGGGCAAAGATCAGAACTCATAATGATTGGCTCTGAGCCAGAAGTGAAGACACTTTCTGGATGGCATTGAAATCTTTATTTGAGAGATAGCATCCTAATGGTCTGCTGAGCACATCCAGTCTCCTTCTTGTAGAGACAGAAGGACTGATTGCATTGTAACCATTCAAAACTTTGTCACTTTTATTTATTTGGAATTAAAAAGAATCTAGAATAGATGTCAGACCCACTCTGGTCTGGTCAGACCCCTTAAATGGCTTTTGTTTAAAGGAGCAGGGAGATCACCTCATGAATCACTGCTCTCTTTTGCAGGGGTGGCACATCCAGGAGAGGCAGGGATGACTGTTTGAGAGTTAAAGAAAGAATGTTGTAGCCTCTGGATATAATGCTCTTTGCCCAGTTGACTGCATGATCGCCAACCATGATTCCAGGTAAACAGATAGTTGACCCTAACTTTGTCTATAGTGGAGCAGATGGACAAGTTCTTAGGGACTTTGAGACAGTTTTCCAGTTAAAGGACCCCTGATTCTGCATATCACCTGTGTCTCAAGGGATGTCTCTACTGAACTACTCCCACTATGGAATTTCCTGTCTGAAAAGGAATTGAAAGGCGGGCGTTGTGACTTTTTAAATCCAGGGTACCTTGGTACACTTCTGGTTTCTAGAAATGGACCACTGAGGGGTCTCAAAGCAGACATCAATGACAGATAAGGTCTTCCCTTCCTATCTGTTTTTCAACAACTTCTCTTTAACCTTGGGAATGAACAAAAAGGGGAATTTACAAGGATGACTTAAAGTTGTCCAAAGAAGCACAGAGGCATGCCTTGAAGAGGTTGGTAATCACATGTAGTACACTTGTGACATTAGTTGCTTCCTGGTGTCTAGGCTAGGAGCGTGTCACAGAAAGTCAAGTGTGTGCTCTGCTAGGTCTTTCTAGAATTTCATCATATGTGTAATATAATTTAAAACTCAAAGGGAGAAAGTGCCTGAGGCATAGGCACACTTCTCCATTTAGTCCATCATCCTAGATTCCATATTGGGAAAATGGACCATAAAGCTTTCCTCAGAAAGTTCTTTCTTGGTGGTCACCACCACAATAATAGATGTACAAGATGGCCCTTACTCCAGTTTAGTCTAGCTTTGGGTGGAGGACAAAATGCTGTCAAACATATGAGATATGGGTTTTAAAATGTCAGGCTCCTGCCATAACCTCCCTGTCACCACGTTGATCATTCAGTCAGTGGGCTGAACCACCCAGGAAGTAGAGGGGATAAACCTGAATGCCTCAAATAACACTTCCTTATTTGGAGAAGGGTGAGTCAGTGGGTGAAGTATCCCTCTAGCACAACTCCAAGATCTCACCAAATCTGGGATCTTCAGGAGGGGACCAGGGAACCATTCACTTTATTAGGATCAGTGTCTGGGATAAGAGGTTCCATAGAGGAATCTATGTGTCTCCCTCTACATATGCACTTTCTGGATATTTAGGGGGGAGTCTTCCAAAGACCCAAAGTGTCTTGGTCTCCTCGCTGAAGGGAGAGTCTGAGGTGCCTTGTGCCTGTTCTTTGGGCTGATGATAAGGACTCAAGGATTTAGATAGACTGATGTCTAATGGAGGAGTTGAGACCAAGGGTACATCCTATACCTGCATTGAGGGACATGCGATGATCCTCTCAAAGAATTTGAACACAGACATGGTCCCCATCAGCCCAGAGGATATCCTCATCGACACCAACTCCATCCTCAAAGAAAAGGAGGTAGACAGCTGCAACAAGGGGCAAACATCAAAGTCCCCAGGGGAGCATGTCAGTACATTGAAGGTGATTTAGCAAATGCAAAGAAACTAAAGTCAGTTTGCCAAAACTGCCTTTGGCAAAAGTGGTGATTGCATTTATCTCCACGATTGTGCAGTTTTGGAGTTGGTACATATAATTCTTAGGGGTGTTGGGGGGTGTCTCTCCACATGGGGGGAAGGGGTGGTTATCCCTGCAAAAAAACATGTTTCAATGTTTGCTGAAGGCAGTTTTGGTGAACTGATATTGATTTATTTGTATTTGTTGAAACCAACTTTGGTGGCTCGACATAAGCCTAGTCCCCAGTACTGAGAATGGAGTTGAATAGATCAGCATTGAAGATGGGTCTGAGGACTTGTCCAGCACTGAGACATGCATGACTCCATAGAAATCATGGTTGAGAGCATTATATGCAAATTCAGAAACAATGAACTGGGTCTAACTGGTGCTAAGATGGGATGTACTGTGATTGTCATTGGCTCCAAAACCATAGGTACAGGATTTGTGTCAGGAAAGGAACAGAAGTAACTGGAGTTTGGGGACCAGATCCACCTTGGAATCCGAGGGAGTATGGATTAACACCAAAGTGTGTTTGGTGCCTTGACAAAGGTCTTCATCATTCAACCCCAGTCAATGTCAGCATCACTCCTGACAAACCTAGTAGACCTAACTGCGGAGGCAGAGGGAGGTAGCAACCAGAAAACTTAGGAAATTCCTTCTCTGACATTAGCTACTGGAGGCATCCCTCCTAGATAACCTATAAGAAATTTCTATTGGTTCAGTGCAGGTAGACATCAAAACTGAGGACTTAGGTGCAGATGAACATGACTCTGAGTCGATCAAAGTCGAGGCCTCATATGAAGGGAAGACTTTGGTACCTTAAATGACTGAGTAAAAGAATCATCATCATCATCATATCTTCCCTTTTTCTTTTTCCCTTGCCATTTTTCCTGTTGTCTGACCTGTCCCCAGACTAAGAAGGAAGAAGAGCCTTTAGTATCAACATATTACATCTAACAGAGAGTGAGCTCCAAAGGCAATGCAGATTTCACACAAGGCCTGGAGCTGTCCAAGACTCATGCACATGATGGAGAGTTCGTGCATGTCTTGTGGTGGAAGGTTGTGCCCACACATGGCCCATTTTTAAAGCCCAAAGCCTTTTCCATAATGATAAATATAAACAGCACAGCAACAGAATACTACAGCAACAGCAGAATGATACAATATAAAAGAGTAAAATTGGAGTACTGATATTTCCAATAGTAAAATATACAATAAATGCAACAGAAAGTTAAAAAGAATTAGGCCTTAGCCTAACTGGGAGTGAGAACTGCTAATATATATATATCTGTGTATATGTGTGTGTGTGTGTGTGTGTGTGTGTGTGTGTGTGGCCCCGGGATTCAAGAAGCTCAGCGCAAGGACGGTTTTAGCCTTGCGCCGAGCGTTCTCACTACACATGGTGCAGCAGTGCCATATGAATATGTATGAGGGCACGCCGCCACACCATCGACGGGCACAGGAAACATGTGTGAGTGCAGGGGGCATGTACAAGTGCTCTACGGAGGCTTAAACATGCCCCAACAGTTGCAAAACCTACTATACCTACTAGTAGAGCCCACCTCTAATAGTAAGTCAGTAATTCAGTGTCCACGGATACTGAAATGTATGCTAAGCATACAAGAGTGTCCATGAACAGTGAAATAAAATCGAAGTAGTAAACACACAAGCATGTAGTGGAATGTTGAGCCCTGTCCCTAGAGCTTTCACAATTAGATTCCCCGTGTCCATATTATACATTTGAATTGCTGCAATATCGAAGGTGTAAGCAAAGCGCAGAGTGTTTGCATGTTGCTGCCCTCTGCCGAGGATAGCTTACACATCAAATTCAGTCAAATAGAGAAAAACATGCAGAATCAACGTAAATGTCAATAGTGTAGTGTTTAGAGCATCCACCTAATGAAAAGGCATTCACTGTTCGAGCCCAACAATAGCACATATCATTTTCCATGTGGGATGAATGTCGTTTTGCTGTAAGAGTATTGCATGAGATATTTAACTTAATATCATTCAAGCAAAGTGACACTGTCATTATGAATAAGGCACTAGTAAGCAGGTGTAAGCACAAATAAGCAGCAGTAAGCACATACAAGTACCAGTAAGCAAGTCTGAGTGTGCTTGCGTGGGTCTAGGCAGTGCCCAGCATAGGAAATGTATATAAGTATGTACAGATATATAATATATATACATTTATATAATATATACATATATTCATGTACATATATGTATATCTATATATATCTATGAAGAAAGAACGACGTAACAATAAAGCATACAAAAGGAATGAGAAGGGAATCAACAGCAACCCCAGTATTATATAGCGCTGTCAGCATATGTCATATCAAGCTGGGCAGGAGTGAGCAAAGCACTGCTACTCACACCACAGGCAGGATATTACCAGTGGGAGTAACATTGTTGATCTGATAAGTCTACTTTACACACAGAGGGTAGTCCCTGGTGGGGCTATCCAAAAATTGATAGGCTATTTGGCCATCCGACCATTACACAAGCAAGGGCAGGTATGTTCAAGGACTAAATGGTGGGGGAGCCTGAGAATACATGGGTTGGGACAACATACATGTAGGGCCCCTAATGCTTAGTAGAGGGCAATGTGTAGAGGTGTGTCATGGCTGCAATAACAAGTGGACAATGGATGGTATGCATGCATGTTGAACACGGGTGGGGTGGAGGAACTATGGGTATGAAATTATGGAGCCAGGCATGCCAGAGTTGGATGGGCTGAATCCAATTGGATTGCCCAGTGGAGGTCAGCGAGTTTGTTATAAGTATATATGCATACATACATGCAGACATCAATATGTAGAAGTACATTCTCTGTAACACATTCATTCCATTTGCAGACATAAATAACATGAATGTGCCCATACAAACCTCAATAGTAGATAGAATAATAGGTTGTGAATAAAAGGGAAGGGACAAAATTGCTTAAACGCAGAAGTGTGTACAATGTTCAAAGTCAGTGCTCTTGCTGAAAAAAATCAAATGTGAGGACTTTCCCACACATGGAATCATTCCTGTGATCTGCCTGCTACGGCAACGCCAATTACTAAACAGGTCTATTTGTAAAAGAAATATGCCGAACATGTACATAATTAGGCTCTCATGTGTAACATGTACGTTACCACATAGTCATACTTATTAATTTATTGTAGTGTTATGTTAACGGGAGTAAGGATGTAATGAAGTATAGAGTCTAATCTTGACATAAACATATGCATGTCGCATATGGGACAACCCAAAAATTGTGAATAGTATTCTTTTGGTCGCTCATGTCACCAATGTTTGTGGACTAAAAATTTGGGAGTTCTGAGGATATGTGAAGTGAGTCAACAAATGGGATGGTTCTATAGGAGTAGGAAGTAGCATGTGTAAGTGCGTTTGCTCGGGGTATGCATTGCTTTACAGACACACAGATTTATATATATAAATATAAATATATATATATATATATATATATATATATATATGTATATATATATGTATATCTATACATATATATATATATATATATATATATATATATATATATATATATATATGGTTGCAGACATATACATATATATATATATATATATATATATATATATATATATATGTGTGTGTGTGTGTGTGTGTGTGTGTGTGTGTGTCTGCATAGATATACAGCTATGATAGAAAACAGCACACAAGAATGACATATGTTTACAGATTATGCCAATGGAAGTGAGGGGCCCAAGCAAGAAACATGAAACATTTAGCATAACCTTCCACCCCCTCAGCCGGAGACAGGAAACATACACACAAACAATGTAAAGAGTCCACTGCTCCCCAGACCACAGGCAGGAAACAACCGGGGGGGGGGGTGCACAGTGCACCCGTGAATTCTAATCTTGGAACACAGACAGGAGCGTCCCTTGCGGGACACCCCCAAAATTAGCAAGACCAAAAGAAGGTGATAGACCGAACATTCTGGCTGGGGTGTATACATACTCGGAATACAAGGGTGGGAAAGCCTGATGACCCATGGGTCAAGACAATTGTATGAAATGGGTCCCGTGAAGTGGAGAATGGGCAGTGTGTAGTGGTGTGTCCAGAACCGACCAGGACCCAGAATAAGGATCGGTGCTGTAGAGGAGGTGCGGGTGGAGGAACTATGGGTAGCTACTTATGGGTCTAGGTGTGCAGGTGTTGGCTGATGTGGGCCTATATGGACAGCCCTAGGGATGTAAGTGAATGTGTTCATTGGGCAGAAGCGTCGCCCAACGAGCAGCCACACCCACTACGAGTCCCACTGCAGCAAAGTGTAATCTATATGGCAAGGAACGGAATAACCAGATGTAGATGTATATATGTAGAGGTATGTGTGTGTATATCTATCCATAGCGATAAAGAGATAAGCCTCTCCCTCTCCTTAGTACAAATGTATACATACACAGACAGAATACAGATACATACCCACATATAAATATATACATATGCAGACACCCATAGACCCATATGTTGTTAGATATATATATATATATATATATATATATATATATATATATATATATATATAGAGACAGCAATATATAGATATATACATGTATGCATACATATACAGATATATCTGTATATAGTAATGTATATATATATATATATATATATATATATATATATATATATATATATATATATATATATATATATATATATATATATATATATATATATATATATATATATATATATATGTGACTGTAAATATACACATGTATAGAGCTAGGATATGATACAGCAGTTACGAGTTACATATGTTCACAGGCCATGCATATGGGGGTGAGGGGTCCAATAAACAAATGTGTAACATGTAGCATCAAACCCCCCAACCCCCCGAACTAGGCCGGTGAGACATACAGACACACAATAAAAGTAAGCACACCACTGCTTCCCAGACCACCGGCAAGATACTACCAGTGGGAGAGACCTTCCAGGTCTAATCTTGAAACATAGACATTAATGTCCCTTGTGGGACACCAAAAATTAATGATCATCAGAGGCAGTCCCAGTAATGACTCATCAAACCAGGTTGTAGATGTACACGGACCAGTAGGTTGTGCAAGCTTGATAACCCATGGGTCGACACAACGTACGGCATGTGTCCCGACACGGGGAGAGTGGGAAGTGTGTAGTGGTGTGTTTATACCCCACCTGCACCCACAGTAAGAATGAGTGTGTAGAGGTGTGGCAGGTGGAGGAACTATGGGTATGCAATTATGGGCCTAGGCATGCAGGTTTTGGCTGGTGCAGTCATATTAGGACCACCCCGGGGATGTAAGTAATATTCCGAAATGGGCATAGCTGACGCCCATACCTCTCAACCCCTAAGAGCAAATTCACTGGACAGGACATAAACCATTGGAGGAACAAATAGGGACCATGCCTCTGAACTGTCCCCGATTTCCAGTGACGTCCCTGATTTCGACTCAGTTTCTAACTCAGTCCACTCAATCCCTCCTAAAAACTAGTGACTTCTGGAGGAAAGGTGGTGAATTCCACATAATGAATAATGACAACAATTAAGAGTTATAAACATCATTCACATCAGAAAATGTGTATGAATTTTTACTCTTGAGTCTGTCAATGTGTAAGGTTAATAGCACCAATAATTTAAATGTGTCCCTGATGTTGTTATGACGTGTCCCTGATTCAGTTGGTATTTTTCCCCAATCGTATGAGAGGTCTGATAGGGACAGAAAGCACATATTCCACTGACAACCTTAGAAAGATGATAGAATATTAGGTATGCAGTAGCATGACATAGCTGAAGGATGTGGGTTTCAAAACCCAATTACTTGTTTGTATTGAAGAGTGTCAGTTCCCACGTATTAGCCAGACAGGTGCAGATTGTAACAGGAACACACCAATAATATGAATCAAACTCTGGACAGGCCGCAGATTCCGTACAGTCGAACGGCATGCTTTCGCCTAATGGGCAGCCATTCCCAATATTGTAGGCATGTAATCCGATGTAAGAGTTCCCATGTATTAGCCAGACAGGTGCAGATTGTAAAACAAAACAGGTAGCAGCAAAGCCAAAACCAACGCTTGTGGATTGTAATAGGAACACACCAATAATATGAATCAAACTCTGGACAGGCCGCAGATTCTGTACAGTCGAACAGCATGATTTCGCCTAATGGGCAGCCATTCCCGATACTGTAGGCATGTAATCTGATGTAATAGGTATCACAAGGTAATATCGTAATCCTCAATCTCACCCAGGGGTGTGAGCGTCAGATGCAAACACCAAATGCAGTGCATTTGCAAGTGCGGGAGCAAGTGGGTGTAAGCCTGTTTGGCCGCCAGTATGCGAGTATTACACTGGTGAAACAATGCTGAGTGTAAGAAACTGTAACCGGAGGTTAGCATTGCTTAGCTCCTTGCAAACCCATGCACACCCGCTCACAACTACTTTAATGTGCCTTAATCACTCGTACCCAATGGCCTTGTTCTGCCCAGCAACAAAATAAATGGCCTCTGCAAGGCTCAAAACCAGGACCCTGTACACACACAGCTATTGTGATTTACCACTAAGCCATGGCAGACATACAGACATTGGATCTTATCACAAACAAATCATCCAGTGCAGTCATTCAACAGTATAGGAAATGTATTCCATCATGTAGATGTATGTGTGAGTGTTTATGTCCAGATATAGATACATATATATAGATATATCAAGAATGAAAAGGGTAACACCAGCAATGCCTGTATTATGTAGTGGTGTTGTCCTACATAATATCAAGACTCCCTCAGACAGACATGTGTCATTAATACACGCAAACATTTGTACATTGACCAAATACATCACTCTGTGCATTTTTATTTACATTAACACAACAGTTCCTGTCCAATCATTATGTGAGAACAGTACTCTTGCAAGGTGCTGTGTGCGACATCATCATCATGATAAACGTAAATGGGGTAACCATAGAGGGACCAGTAGTGTTGTCTGCACAATGGGGTCATCTGCATCACGTGTACCTGGAACCTTTAGGAGTCATGTGCATACAGGATCGTGTGCCTGAGAGACAGGGGTGAGGACAACTGAAGTATGTTGTGATGCATATTAAAAGGGTTACATGTGTCCAGTGGACACGTGTGTGAAATGGACAGCTATGTACAGGCAAATGTTGTTCTAGGAACCGATTGGCCTTTTGTTTCCGTAGGGTGAGTGTGGGATATGGGGGAAGGAGAGTAGGTATGCTCGTGGAGGTAGGTTGGGTAGGATGACAGACAAGACAGCATACAGGGTCAGTAAATGACACATGTGGGGGGATACACCTCGGACGGGGAGGGGTGTTCGGCAGTCACAAGCCCATGAGCCCCCAGTTGGGAACAGTGGGACGGAGGTCCCCAGCTATGGGCAGCCACCACTGCACCAAAACAGCCACAAAGGTTGCAGTGCTGGGGGCTGTCTAGGAGGGGCAGACTCACCCTGTAAATGTGACACTCTGCCCTCAAGTTGGCGTATCTGGCCTCAAAACCACTTATTGAGCCCCCTATGCACCACATCCGGGACTGTACGACAGCGGACATGTTCCTGTCTGGACCTGCTCCCAGGGGGGGACAAGCCCCATTCTCAGTGGCGGTTCCACCCAAAGGTGGTGCAGAGACAACAGAGGTGGAAGTCCAAGGCTGGGGCCCAGATGTGCTGGTGCCCAGTGCCATGACCAGCTGAAGTGGGACAGGAGGTTCTGCCGGGACCTCCAAACCCATACAGCCTATGGTGTTGCAGTTTAAACACAGATATGGCTTAGTAATACTCAACGGCATTCAGGATTACTTATAACAGCATGCATAGATATGACCATCAACCCAACACAACAGATGGTATACATTTGCAGAGGGAGCACAACACATGCATATATACTGTATGTCATCTGTACAAAGTGTAGAAGACTTGTGATTGCAGTTATGAACAGTGGCTTATTATTGGCATGTCACTGAGAACCCCAGACAGTGCCTGTCATACCACTGTTTCATATCTCTAATCAGGGATGCGATGGCAGTAACTCATCACTATCACCATGTACTGACTGCAATCCTCACACTATGCACCTGCAGTTCACAGATGTGAGTTCAGTGAGTAACACAGGAAACAAATGGTTCCACACACTGACCAGTCCACAGATGGCCCTACAGATGGGGGTCCCTCACAAACAGAGCACTGTCTTGTCAGTTTTAAAACATGCAGAACAGCCATTACCACACACAACTTGTTAAACAGGCAGTTGTTTCAATGAAGCATAGCTACACTTACATGCTGTAGTCATGTCTGGCACATCACCCTCCTGTCTTTAGGCTATTTCCCACTGTGTATGTTGTTTGAGGAACATCCAGATATCATCCGTGATGCCGTTTACCAAACACCAGATCCAGGTACCACTCACAGCGACTGTCATGGGCAAATACCAACATGATGTTCCTAGATATTGTACTGTGTTTCCATGCGATTGGCTATGGGAACATAATCACAGCTGTTCCACATGCAATCAGCTAGAGGAAGACTGCAATAGGTGTGGAGGCCATCACTTACAAAACACAAGCTGCTGCTGAGCAGGTGTACAACTCCACATCCACTATAGAGTGTGTGGGAGGGACAGACAGAGGCAAAGTACATCAGAGAAGGGCTTGGAGACTAAAACCTAAGCATCGTCTGTCACACACCTACCAGTACAGGGGTTCCAATCCCTGACTGACTAGTCATTACTATTACAGGTGCATGCAGTTACTCCATGTGCCACAAAGCCGACATGTTGGTGTGCTGTAAGTACATACATGTGTGCTGGTGAGCAACATCTGCAACAGAGATATAGTAGACATACATTAGGTGTAGCACACATGGCTGTCCACATGAATGGATGTCATTGTCAACACAATCACACTCTCTAATGGACTCACATTGACACACTTTGCCAGGCCCACAAATACACTTCCTAACTCCTTAGCTTACCACACTGCAGTAATACACAGGTACTACATGCACCACAGGGGATATCCAGAGGTTCTATAGGCTACGGCATGTGAACGCATTTGACATATGTCGGTATGCCAATGGGAGTTATACTGGGAGTGACTGTGGTTGGGAGCATCATACCCCATACCCAGACACAAGGTGCCAGTACTGACATGCATGTGTGCATTGCTTCATGGGTATGTAGTGGTTGGCTGTGCAAGATGGCTGCACAAGGCTGGGTGAGGGGTAATCCTTGGCATCATACCACCCGACAATGGTGTGCAGTGTGGTATAGGGGTGTAGTGTCTGCAATGTCCCACACAGATGGGTAATGTATGAACTGTCCTGACATCCTAGTTACCATTGTGCATGGCCATAGCTTTGCAATCTGTGTTTGATAGTCCTTGACATGGACATTGCCTGGGATGTGCATGTCCCACAATAATGTACAGTGACATGTACAAGTGTACCTGGTTTGGCTGGCACATGTTGTGTACACAGACTGTTATCCTCAGAAATGCCAATAATGGCCTGGTGTGGCAGGACCTGCTTATAGACAGCAGGTTGACCCTGCACCTGCATTGATAGCATGATACAGGTATTCCCTGGTGTCAGTGGCATCAGTCCATACAGGGCACATGTGTAAGGTATTGTATGGCCTCTGTGGATCACACTTGATGGCACCACATATGTTGCAGGCATCCAGTGGGGAACATACTGAAGGCACATTGTCCACAATTATGTGCCCATTGTACTGCTGTACAGGGTGCCATGCCCTCTGCAGCCCACTGCAATCACACCATGCCTACTATTTGTCATCAATGTGCAGGGTACTAGCAACATAGTGGGATATTCTAGGCAGGTGTGTTTGTGTATGACACATGGGTTCAGAACGTATTCTGGGTAATAGTAGGGTTGCATACTTTGTTCACCAGGCTTTTTGCCAGATGCAGGGGTATAGCTTGCCAGCACAGTCCCTTGGCTGACTGACATCTGTATTCCTTGTGAGGTGGACATTGTGACATATAATATGGACACCATATAGGAAAACTACAAAATCTGCTTCCCAACATGTCCAGTAGTTAGACACTCACAGCAACCTCCACACAGGCTCTGACTGTCAAACACACAAACACACACACACACACACACACACACACACACACACACACACACATACACCTGCCATGTCTTGGAATAGAACCCCTACCTAACTAGTGTATTATACTGCAACATTATGCAGTTACAGCACACGCTATGGAGATTATTGGGTCACAGCAGACCCAGAGGTGTATTACTAGGTGGGTGACAACAGCAGGATTGCCAAAGGTGGTTATGTGAATTGTAAAGAGTGTGCATACTCTTAAAAAGCATTGTTCCTTTTGCAGACAGGGACACACAGTTGGCCTCTCTTGGAATAGAACCCCTACCTATCTAGTTTAACACTTGACAGCAATACACAGTGGCAGCATGCTCTATGGAAAATACTGGGTTACAGTAGTCCCAGAGGTGTATTTCTAGGTGGGTGACATCAGCAGGATTGCCAAAGGTGGGTATGTGAATTGCAAAGAGTGTGCATACTCTAAAAGGCATTGTTACTTTCTGAGGCAAACAGACAGACACACACAGTTGGCTTCTCTTGGAATAGAACCCCTATCTAACTAGTTTATCACACTGCAGAAACATGCAGTGATAGCATGCGCTACGGAGAACATTGGGTACAACAGTCCCAGAGGTGTATTTCTAGGTGGGTGACATCAGCAGGGTTGCTAAAGGTGGGTATGTGAATTGTAAAGAGTGTGCATACTCTAAAAGCATTGTTTCTTTCACAGGCAGGTAGATATATACACAGTTGACCTGTCTGGAATTAAAACACCTATCAAACTAGTTTAGCACACTACAGCATTATGCAGTTACAGCGCGTACCATGGAGATTACTGGGTTACAGCAGTCCCAGAGGTGCATTCCTAGGTGGGTGACATCAGCAGGATTGCCAAAGAAGGGCATTTCAAGTGTACTGCGAGTTGTACATCTGTTACCTGCGTGTACCCACTGCTTACTGTCACGAAAACACATTTACACCTGCTTACAACTGCTTAAAAAAGTGTCTTATGCAGTCCTAATTGACAGTGTCAACAAGGCTTGCAGGTCTTGAACCCTAGACCATGCACACTGAGGTCACTGGACATACTACTAAGCCATCTGGGTTGTATACATGTTGCATGGAGTCTATAATGCACATCTTACTACAGGTATTCCACAGTACTGAAAACAAATAGGACAGTCACTTTGTGTACATATGTACAGTACCCTTGAATGTAATGTACTTTGTGAAACAACAAAGACAAGTCTACATCTGTACAACTGTCATAACTACATGTATATATATATATATATGTATATACTGCCAGTACTGGATTTGAAGAAAGAATGCCACAACCTTGTTAGCGATTTTGTCTAATTTAATAAACATGAACTTCTTTAGAAATAACATCCATACATTTTCCAACATTTAAATAAGAACTGCTGTATCTCATGTGATCAAATGAACCATTAAAATGCATAAATCACTTATTGTGTTGTTAAAGCAATAAAAAGCACATCATTCTTTCTAAAAAGTTAAACTTAAAAAGTCAACATATGAAAACATATAAAATATAATAGACAATAAATGTTAGTGATAAAAATGAATGATAATAATATTTGTGCTTGTAAAAAGCACTTTATGCTAATCATATCATTCAATCCAGGAAGCTGGTCTGCATTTAGTGAAATCTGCCATAATGTCTCTTTACATTCTAAAAATACTTTAAAGTTCCCAGTAAATATGTCATCATTTTCTTTCTCTAAAACAAAAAATGAGAACTTTTTGTAACTAGAACAAGTCATAGCGTGTTTAGCTAAAGCATTTGACGTGTCTTTTTTACGTATGGCTAATGTGTGTTCATATATACATTTGTTTAATGCTCTTGTTGTTTTCCCTATATAAAAAATGTTCACATGAACTACACATAGCGACATAGACCACATTTCTAGTCTTACAAGTGTAGTGTCCCTTACACTGAATTGTCCTGTTTATGTGCTTAAATAACACTGAACTGGCACCTGCAATAAACCTACATTGTTTACATGTTCCACAAGGGAACATACCTAAATTAAAGCTAGTGTTAACATTAGTACAGTCACAGGTACCTCTCTCTAAAATGGTCTTAATGTTCACTGTCCTTTTATACGTGAAGAGGGGAAAATTACCAGTGATTTTACTCAAATCAGTGTTACCTAACACTACTTTCCAGTTGTTCCAAATGGTATTTCTGATCAATACCATCTCAGTAGTGATAGGAATAAGGAAAGCCAAACTGTAATCACTACATACTACATTATAATAATTGATTTTTATCACTAACATTTATTGCCTATTATATTTTATGTTTTCATATGTTGACTTTTTAAGTCTAACTTTTTAGAAAAAGTGATGTGCTTTTTATTGCTTTAACAACACAATAAGTGATTTATGCATTTTATTGGTTCATTTGATCACATGAGATACAGCAGTTCTTATTTAAACATTGGAAAATGTATGGATGTTATTTCTGAAGAAGTTCATGTTTATTAAATTGGACAAAAGCGCTAACAAGGTTGTGGCATTTTTTTCTTCAAATCCAGTACTGGCAGTATTTTTACTTGGTTTCTTGTGGTTTTGTGATTTTACAAATTTGTTTCGTCAGTAATGGCAGGAGAAGAATCGAGTCAGGAGACTCTGCTAAACCTTAGCATCCATCCCAAATAGTGTGTGCTTCTAGGGTATATTCAACTACTAAAAAGTTATAGAGTATATATATATAATCCTTGACTATAAAAATCAACAAAACAAGTATCCAAAGTGTCAAAAAAAAAAATGTGTTTTTCGTGATTTTCAGTTCCTGAGTCAGGTAGATGCTTTAGTGAACTAATTTCTCAACCATCTCGGAGGCTGTTCGAGAGGCTCTATCCCAGCAGATAGGTAACGGTTGTACTACTAGCAGCCTGAGCGTCAATTCAGGCAATCCGGGAAGCAAGCGAGATGACGTCAGAGCCAATGTGGGCATCTTTTCTAATCAAGCAGGTTTGGTCTTGCCTGCGAGTGAGAACGGCAGTGCACCTTCTACGAGTAATCACCAACGATGATTTAATGGCCTTGGCTGTATGGATAAAGTCATTGAAAATGTTTTTAAAGAAGCAACAAATCCTTTTCACAATCCTCAAAATGGAAAAGAATCTAACAAAGTAAGTGACTGTGCAATTCTGTCCAGTCCGGACAAATTTTCTACATGTAAAAATCACATTTTTCTACTTGAAAAGTTGTGGCACTAAGACAGTCTCATTACAATTAGAAGTTTTTTATCTAAAGGAGAATGTCAATTTAAAGTGTGTGCCCTTTGGTTTAAGAACTTTCAAATTCCATAACTGCGTAGTTCAGGGCGATGACTTGTACACACGGTTGGTTGAACTATTTAACAACACTGGACTAGCATTTATGAACATGCTTGTACAACATTATAAAACTGAACTGGTGTCTTTAAGACAACAGAGAGCCTTGACAGCAAAATTAGGGCATCACAGGCTTTCAGTTCTTTGGCATCCCTGTATTATGACATTAATGCAAAACTTGAGAGGCACAGAGCTTCTGTTATTTTAAGAAAGCAGAAAAAACTTAAGAGAGATCTTGCTGCTTATGGTTCTAAAACAGCGTATCCAGTAAAGAACTACAGGGACACAAAAGATGGTACAAGTCATGTTGTTAACAACGATACATCTATTGACAACGTTAGTTTAATTAATAAAGACACTTGTTCAAAAGTTTGCCCAGGAAATGCTAATGACAATGGAAATGGTGGATGTTTTCCAATAGATAAAATTCAAGCTTCTACTTCTTAAGCACAGGTAGTTTCTGTGGCAAACAAGTCTGGTCCTTTTTGATGGACAAAACAGGCAAAAGAAAGACTCTGAGATGGTCCGGAAAGGTCCAAACAAGGAGCAAGGGGAAGGGCAAGGGGTGCAAAAAAAACTAGAATATACTATTAATGTTTGTAACTTAACTAATGATGTCTTGTCAAGTGATATGATTTCTGTACTTAAGAAAGGTTTTTCTTTTATTCCATCGAATCATGTAAATGTTTCTAGGTTGATAGTAGACTTCAAATTGTATTTAAGGAAGTTCAACTTGAAGTACATATTTGAAGGTATTACTAGACCTGAACCCAAAGAGTTTGATTGTAAAAGGAGAAGTACTTACAATCCGTTATTACATTCTACTTTGATGGTCTTTGGGAAGTTATGTGAACAGGAATTTAGAAAAAATAGACATTATGATGAAGGTAAATCTAATTGAATTCCTTCAGAAGTGTCTGTATTAAATGATTTGGCCAATAATAAGAATTGGCACATTATGAAAGCAGACAAAGGTGGTACTATTGTTGTCATGAAGTCCACTGATTATAGTTTGGCAATAAATTCTTTGCTAAGTGACAATAATTGTTACAAAGTAGTCACGAAAGAACACATTACAGTTTTTTGACACTGGATACTTGTTTGTTTGATTTATTTAGTCAAGGAAGTATAGATTATTCTGTCTATAACTTTTTAGTAGTTGAATACCCTAAACTGGCCACACTATTTGGGATTCCTAAGTTACATAAAAACAGAATGGATCCTCCCTTTAGACCTATAGTGTCGGCCAGCTTTTCTAAGAGAGAATCAATCTCTGTTTGGCTTGATAAACTTCTAAACCCGATTGTGCAAAAAACTAAATTTTATTTGAGACACTCATGGCATTTGTTAGAATGTTTGAGTCAATTGCACAATTTAGACATGCCTGTCAAATTTGTATCATTAGATGTGGTTTCTTTATATACAAGTATAGATCAAACAACAGGTGTAGAATATATGAGAGAATATCTAAGTCAACACATTGATTTTGACAATGATACAGTTAATACAGTGTGTACTTTGATGGAGCTGGTATTAGAAAAATTTTTTTACATTTGAAAACAACTATTTTCAACAAATTTCAGGTATAGCGATGGGCTCTAGGGTAGCCCCCTGTTTTGCTAATTTGGTAATGGCAATGTGGGAGAATAAATTTCTCGCTTCACACCCCCTATCGAAAAATATTACATTTTACAAACGTTACATAGATGACTTGATTGTTTTATGGAAAGGGGATGTTGATTCTTTCTATACATTTGTTCAATTTTTGAACAATTCTACCAACTTTTTGCAATTTACAGTGGGCAACATTGGTGACAATATAGACTTTTTGGATTTACATTTAACCATCAGGTATGATGGCCCACAGTTTGAAAGTTGCATTTTTAGAAAGTCTACTTTTGTCAATCAGTATTTACACTATGACAGTTTACATCCAGTCTTTATGAAAGATGGTGTTGTTAAGGGACAATTCATCAGATTAAGTCAGCTAATTAGTAGAGATGAAATGTTTCACAATGAAACAAGAAAATTGATTGGATTTTTTACACAAAGATGTTATGACAAAGTCTGGTTGGATAGTATATTAAACAAAGTCATTGGCCTTAGATCTAGCAAGGCTTGTCCTATTTTGAAACAAAGTAACTATCCAGTTAATTCAGAAATAAATGTAGTATGTAGTGATTACAGTTTGGCTTTCCCTATTCCTATCTCTACTGAGATGGTATTGATCAGAAATGCCATTTGGAACAACTGGAAAGTAGTGTTAGGTAACACTGATTTGAGTAAAATCATTGGTAATTTTCCCCTCTTCACATATAAAAGGACAGTGAACATTAAGACCATTTTAGAGAGAGGTACCTGTGACTGTACTAATGTTAACACTAGCTTTAATTTAGGTATGTTCCCTTGTGAAACATGTAAACAATGTAGGTTTATTGCAGGTACCAGTTCAGTGTTATTTAAGCACATAAACAGGACAATTCAGTGTAAGGGACACTACACTTGTAAGACTAGAAATGTGGTCTATGTCGCTATGTGTAGTTCATGTGAACATTTTTTTATATAGGGAAAACAACAAGAGCATTAAACAAACGTATATATGAACACACATTAGCCATACGTAAAAAAGACACGTCAAATGCTTTAGCTAAACACGCTATGACTTGTTCTAGTTACAAAAAGTTCTCATGTTTTGTTTTAGAGAAAGTAAATGATGACATATTTACTGGGAACTTTAAAGTATTTTTAGAATGTAAAGAGACCTTATGGCAGATTTTACTAAATGCAGACCAGCTTCCTGGATTGAATGATATGATTAGCATAAAGTGCTTTTTACAAGCACAAAGATTATAATCATTGATTTTTATCACTAACATTTATTGTCTATTATATTTTATATGTTTTCATATGTTGTCTTTTTAAGTCTAACTTTTTAGAATGAGTGATGTGCTTTTTATTGCTTTAACAACACAATAAGTGATTTATGCATTTTATTGGTTCATTTGATCACATGAGATACAGCAGTTCTTATTTAAACGTTGGAAAATGTATGGATGTTATTTCTGAAGAAGTTCATGTTTATTAAATTGGACGGAAGTGCTAACAAGGTTGTGGCATTTTTTTTCTTCAAATCCAGTACTGGCAGTATTTTTACTTGGTTTCTTATGGTTTTGTGATTATGTGTGTGTGTGTGTGTGTGTGTATATATATATATATATGTGTGTATATATATATATATATATATATATATATATATATATATATAGATATATATATATATATATATATATATATATATATATATACACCTACGGGATGTGTACACACACACATATATATGTGCATATACACAAACACAGCCATAGCCATATAATATATATATATATATATATATATATATACGTCTGAACACCCTTTGTGACACATAAGGGTTCCAAAGGAACTGACGTGTACACAAAACAGAGGCATCTCTTGTGTTATAACATTTAAATCTTAAGCAGTTCACCAGTGAAGGGATGGTTGTTGTGTACGTGGAGTTTGGGGTGGGGAATGATGACTAATGTAATCTACCCCAGGGATTGTGGAGTTAGGGTGGGGAATGATGGGTATGGACCTACACCACAGCGACCATGTCTGTGTCACCACTCGACAGTGACACAGGAAAATAACATACCCAACTGTAGTCGTGCTTGACTGTGTATTCTTTACCATTCCCAACTATGTAAAACTTTGTAGATACCGGTCACCACAGATGCCTACCATGGTGTGCTAAAAGACATTACACATGTGTATGCCTGGCTACAGGGTAGTCACACACACAAACACACACACACACTTGCCAGTATTGTGCATACATGTCTTGCCTATGTTAAGGTAACTAGTACAGTGGTATGCAGTTAGGGTATGTGCCACAGAACACATACAATTACACTTACTCAGATTCCACTTCTGAGCTGGGTGACATCACAGGACTGATTACTTGCAGTGGGGAGGGGGGAAGAGAGAGGTTTAGCAGTTGACAAGGATAAAGGCCAGTGCAAAAGGTGGTAACTCTTTGGAATGTAGCAAAACCCACTACCATGACAGGATGCAGACACAAATACACACATACACCCACACTCAGCCATTTGTTGACACACACACTTAGGCATTTGCTGTCACACACACAAACTTGCCAGTGGTGGGATCAGAACTCCTGCCTATCTACAGATCACTATTACAGTACTACACAGTTATGAGACACACCACAGAAATTACAGATTACAAGGCAGTCAGACTGCCTTCTAAGATTGAGGACAAAAACAGGGAGACTGACAGTCACGAAGTACATAGCTGTAAACCCGTGTGTTTAAAGTAGGTGTCCATTACAACCTGTATGC
>NC_056725.1:762348017-762365517 GCF_019279795.1 Protopterus annectens | reverse complement strand
AAACTGTGGTATCGTCTGTGAAAACCTACAGAGGTTATGGAGACCAGATAGGATTTGGGGCTTTCAAAACATTTACAACTACCTTCATCTCTTCAATACTGATCTGCTTTTTTTTGTTCAGTTTGCTCCACCAACCTTGCAATTTCAATCCTTTGGACAGAGCTCCTCACCTTATGACTGAAACATCTGTTGTGACAGACTGAAAAGGAAGTGGAATGGAGATTGGAAGACCTATATTTAAAGACAACTGATCTACCAACCATAGAACTGCCCTCCTAACAATCAACATAAATTGGATCTGAAAAGATAAAGGATGCAGATATGAAGCCCAGACTGACCTGAGGTACCACAATTTTTTTCATGCAAAGTCTGGCCAAGGGAATCATAGAAGCTATGTACCACAAAATCCCGAGAAATTCCATGTTAGATACCTCATTTTGATCAGAAAAACTCAGAACTGTTGGAACATCTCTACTTTGTTTGGAGTAAGAAAATGTTTTCCCAGGGCAAAATTTAATAGACATAACTGAAAAACTATTCTGTGAGAAGGGATGACAAAAGTTCTCCCTTACTTTACTTGAAAATTCTCTCTTGTGCTCTCCATGTCTATTATATGCATTCAGCAAGTACCACTTGCTCTCTTCCAAGCATGGATTCTGGCCTGTACCAATTACTATGATATTACTTTGGTTCCTTACTGATGAAATCTTGCAAAACTTTGATAGTGGCCTCCCTAGTTATACAAACAAATTGAAATAGTTATCAGTCCAGACGCCATTCCCTGGTTTAAAAACTTTTTCCCTGACAAACACTTCAGATTTAAAATAGGATCTTTCCAATCAGAATATGTACCTTTTACCAAAAATGTTCCAGAAACATCAATTCTTGCCACCCCCCCCCCATATTCATTAATGAACTTCTTTGTGACCTCCACCATCTCCCACTTGTTCTCTATTTTAATGACATGGTCATTTACTTATCAAGTTGTTCTCACACCAACCTTCAATGCCAACTACAGCTGCACTTGTCAGCTCTACCAATGGTTCATAAGCCTGAAAATTACTTTGTGACCACACCAGGACCGGAATTATGCTTTCTGGAACTCCAAAGAAAATTCATCAAGCACCTGACTCTACCTTTTATTTACACAGCCATTCCATAAATACAATCTCCACCTTCACGTCTAGGATTATGGCTTGATCAGTCACTAAATTTCCATTTCCTCAGAGATCTAGTGAGAGCCCAAATAAACTCTCTGCTGTTCTGGGCCAAAATAGCCCCCTTTTTCTACCCCAACCAGAAAGAGCAGCCACTGGTAAAGGAGTTTTCCTTTCTCAACAGATATGGGCTTCCAAACGTTGCTATTGTCTCAAACAAATTTGCCACATTCCAGACCATCTCTAACAGCATTTGCCGATTCATTACAAACTCACCTCTCTGTAAACATAACTATTATCTCCCTAGAAAAAAATGTCTATTCATAAAACAAATACCCAACCTACATTCTGGATCCCAAGTCTACAAACTACTCCAACTCCACACATTTACTCCTGGTAAACAAACAGATAAACAGATTACGTAAAAAATTATGAACACTTGCTAAGGACTAGTAACAATAAAAAGCACACCGGTGTTACCTACATAAAATCAACAACCTTTTATTACAGATACAAAACTTCACTGACCAAGCGCTTTCACCCTAGCAGGGCATCTTCAGAGTCAGTCTATACGAACACGATTTTGTGATTCTGTTCAGTGTTTTTAAACTAAAATTTCAGATTCTGAATTGGTTATAAGTAAAGGAGTGTTATTGGAATCACCACCAGGTTTCTGTGATGGTTTGCATTGTAAAAATAAATTTTCTGACAGCCTCTTTGTATAGGGGCTTAAGCCAAGGCTTGTGCACCTTCTTCAATACTGTTTTGACCATCACAAAGGAACATTAACATTTTCCAACATTTTCAATAGGAGTGTTATTGAAACCACCACCAGGCCTCTGTGGTGGTTTACGTTGCAAAAGTACATTTTCCGATAACCTCTTTGTATAGGGGCTTAAGCCCAGGCGTGTGCACTTCTTTCAATACTGTTTTGATTACCGTAAAAGAACATTAACATTTTTCAACATTTTCTACATTTGTGGAGTCTTTAAAACGGACTGGTTGCTTTTTATTTGAATACTGTGACAAGGCTGTATTTTTTGGAATTTTGTCTTGATTTTATTACGTTGAATTGTACTTTACTTTTTGAACTGTTGAGCTATACAGTGGTCATTTTATTTTCTAACTAATATTTGACCAATAGAGGGGATTTTGTTACAAGTTCACAGTTCATTTATTATTTTTTTTTGAGATTTATATTGTTACAGATTTACTATTAGAATTACATGTATATCCACCTAGGTGGAATTTAGATACATATCTAGTTTGACAGTGTTATCTATACACTATTCAGAGGGGTATTAATTTATTCATTGTTGTTTAAACCTTTTTTGACACAACACTAGCGCAAATAATTTTAATCTACACATTTTTGTGTGTTTCATGGACAGTTGATAGGATTATACAACGTTATATAAAAAGTGTGATACTTGAATTGTTAGGTTATCTATTTAATGTTCTTCAAATAATGTCTTTTGAAGTTTCTACTTTTAAATGCATTTAATTTGGTTACTTTTATATGCATACAATTTCAAATTTAGGGACATTATTTAGGGATTAATAATGTCTTTGAAATTTAATGGTATGTTTAACCATATTAGATTTTTGCAGTGATTTTAATTCAATTTGTTTTCTACACAGTACATTTTCAATTCGATTTTATTGTGTCAGTTTCCTTTTAAGTAAAATGATTATGTTAATGGTTAATTGATGTTAATTAAGGTATGACTGTATTGTTATTTAAGCACAATGCATTGTATGCCTGTAGTTCTGAAGAAGTTTGTCTAAGAGGCAAACGAAAAGCGCTTAAATAATCTTAATCTGTGTTCTCTCTTTTAACCAGTGGTGGTTTTTGGTGGATTTAACTTCAAAGACATCATTTGAAAAGCAGTTCCAGTGTTCTTTGGCAGTTCGGTCTAACTATTGGTTCGTTTTGGTTTTTACTAGTTTGGGGTTCTTTCACAAGTTATGTTATTTAATGTTCTTGACATTTAAGGGATTCAATAGATTTACTGGTCAAAATGGAGCAACTTATGTTTCAATATTTGGAGCTTTCTAGACAAATTATTTCACTACTGCATGCCAATAACAGCAAAGACGAGAACGACAGTTTAACAGACACGCAGGTCGAGCTCTTCACTATGCATACACCACCAGGGACTTCCGCAGAGAGGCAGTTGAATGTGAATATCCCAAGACAGGAAAGGGGCAACAACCCTAGATTAGATAATTAAAATAATAACAATATGAGGGGGGGTTGACAATAGTAACCTAGTAGGAAGGTCATCTTTTGACATGAAGAATTTTTTAGTACCCCCTACATTAGATGAGACACTCAGGACACAGAATATTGGTTTTGGGACACTTAATTCTCAGTTATACAAATTTGAAAAGTTAGCCAAAAAATACAAATCCCTCCAAATGGACAATGTTTTTTTGGAACGATCCATCGAATTAAATCAAGTACCGAGGGGCTTGAGAGTATTTAAGATACCCATGGGGACTGAGGCGGACTCTGAGGCATATAGTAACATGCTGGAATTATTCGACAGAACAGGAATGGATTTAATGAGAATTATTATTAAAGACAATACAAGTAGGCTTAATAGCTTAAAGAGTGAATTACTTATTCTTAAACAATGCATCATGAATGATTTGCTTTTTGAAAGTAACAAAAATAGATTTGACAGAATTATAACTGATCTGGATAAATTTGTCAAGATTAGCATGGAGAGAAAAAAAAAAGATTTTGAGGGATACGAAGGAGTATAAAGAAAAAAGAGCTTACCCTATACCGAAAACCACAAATGAAAATCTACTGGATAGGGACATTAGGAGGGACACCATTCAATCTGATGTAGGGGTGATTGAAGGGCTTCACACAGATGTAGAGGAAGAGGAAGTTTTTTTTTTTTTTAGAGAACCAACCTCCACTGAGACGATCGGACAGGTTAAGAAACCAGGGTCATCCACTGGAACAGACGGACCAGAGGACACCCCAGAGACAAGGGTTTCACCCAGGCAACAACTGGAGGGGAGGGGGTCAGAGGAGGAACAACTTCAACAGGAATTGGCATCAGTGATGAACCACTCACAAGAGGTGGAGAACTATTTCTCTATATATTTAAATACGGACATGCTGCCCCATAGTTCCCTCAACCCCATTGATACCATCGTGACCCCATGTTTGATGAGCAACGGGGGTCCCCTTATTATTGGGGATAATTCCTTTCATATTTACAACTACTCTGACTTAGAGATATCTGAAAGTCATATAAATTTATTGAGAAGATGTTTTTCCTTTGTCCTGAACTTTAAATATGACATTGGTAAACTGCTCATTAATCTGAAGTTGTATACTAGGAAATTAAATTTAAAGTTGTTTTTTAGCAACAAAACACAAGTTGATTAGGAGACGCAATTATTTACACTCAAGAGAAGTAGTGTTTTTATTCCTCCATATAACCCTGTGATCTTGGCTTTCGAACGTTTATGTACCACTCAGATCAGGAGACTGATTGACAAACAGTTTATTTTTTGACAACAAAAACTTATCAGCTGAAGCATTTTGTTTAAAACAGCTTTCGCCAGTATGGATTACAGGGTTATGAAACCAGACAAAGGGGGAGGGGTAGTCATAATGACCAACGTTGACTACTCTTGTTATATGCAGAGTATTATTTGTGATTCCAACACATATGAGTGAGTCCAAATTTGATGTCCACAAGGCATACACTAAGATTGATTGGCAACTTTATGAGATGCTTTGTGAAGGAATGATTGATATGGACGTATACAAATATCTACAAATGGAACATCCAGTTATACCCAAGTTATTTGGGATACCTAAAATTCACAAAAATACTGTCAACCCCTCATTTAGATCAATTGTTGCAGCCAGGTGTTCCAAAATGGAACCATTAGCATCATTTATAGACATCACGACCAAGAAGGTTTTGAACAACTTGCCACATGTATTAAAGGATTTGTGGCATTGCTTAGACTGCCTCAGGGCACTATCTGATGTACTGCTAGGAGACTTTCTATTTGCAGCTGTGGACATCAACTTATTTTCAGTAATCCCCCATGAAGTTGGGTTGGAGTGGTTTGAAAGGAGTTTGGTTAAACACAGTGACATACACCAGGTGAAGAGAGGCTTGTTGGTCGATATGATGCGTATTGTACTGGAGAACAATTATATAGGGTTTGAAGATGAATTCTATAGACAATCCACTGGGGTAGCTATGGGCGCCAAGTGTGCGCCTGTATATGCCAACCTGGTTTTAGCCGAATAGGAGGAACAATTTGTGCTGGAATCCAAATATAAATCTAGGCTAATCATCTATTTGAGATTCTTGGATGATATCCTGTTCTTATGGTACTTGGGATGAAGTAGAGGAATTTATTAATTATTTAAACACCACCACCTCATTTTTGAGATTTACACACAATGTCGATGACAAGATGATAGGATTACTTGGATTTACGATTACATGTTAAAGATGGTGTAATAGAATCCAATATCTATAGGAAGAAAACCTATAGTAATTCTTTTCTACATTTTGATAGTTGTCATCCCTATTACATTAAAGAATGTGGCCAAGGGACAGATGATTAGGTTGTCACGTATTGTTAGTGAGGACAGTAAATTCAACAGTAAAATGGGGGTTTTGAGGGACCGGTTTGTCCAAAGAGGATACCCTTTGGACATGTTAGCCTTGCTTCAAAAAGATGTTACCAGAAGAAGGGCTACTGTTTTTATTCCCATTTTGAATGACACACAAAGGGTGGTTGACCATAATAAAGCAAGAACCACTAAACAAGACAAGACAACAAAAATATTCCAACTGGAATGGTTTTACAGCACAATTCTCTAGCCATGGAGGTTAAAAACATTATTCAGAAGACTTGGGAAGACATAATCCCTATAGACCTTTATGACACACTGGGTAAAACCCCCCTTTTTATCAACAGTAGGGGGTTAAACATTAAGGAGTGCTTAGAGAGAACACAGACAACTTTTGATCAAAGACCTGCCAAGATGGCTAAGTGTGGCAGTTGCAAAGCATGTAAATATATTAATGATGGCCCCTAAGTCTCTGTGGGGAATTTTAAGTGAACATTGAAGAACCCGGGTTATTGCAACTAACACCAGTATGGTAATTTATGTAGCCAGCTGTCTTTCCTGTCCAGCATTTTACATGGGTATGACTACTAGAAAGTTGAGATATAGAATTTTATAACATTACAGGGACATCAAAAATAAGAAATCTACTAATTCATTATATAACCATATGAACAACTGTGCTAATTTAAAATTTTATTTTTTGTTATAGATAGGCTTTGGATTAAAGAGTTTGGGGGAGATTACAAAACTATTCTGGAGGTTAGGGAATGCCTTTGGCAAATTCGACTAGATGCCAACAATGCTCCTGGCATCAATGACGCTCGATCCCTAGCTTACATATTAAAACACAAGGCAGCTTGTATTTAAACTTCCCAATATACTTTGAACAACTTTTGAACAATGAGCCAATATTTACTTATTTATTTACATATACACCATTTTTTTTAACTAATACATATTTAATTTGATATATGACATTTTTACTTATCAGTGTTTATGTTTCTATCCTTGATTTTATTGTTTAACATCACACAGTTTATTTCAACATTTTTTAATACATTTAAGCTTGTACAGGAAATATTTTGATCTGTATTTTTATCACTGTATAGTATTGTACTTTAGTAAGAACTGATTTCTGAAGTTTACACAAGAAATAGCTCAATGGGTAACTACAGGGTTAATTATAAAAAGGCTGTTAGATGATGTGACCTATTGTGTTCAATTAGCCTTGATTACATTGATGACCACCAAAAGTATACAATGATTATCACTAAATGTATAGACCGACTCTGAAGATGCCCTAATACGGTGAAAGCGCTTAGTCAGTGAAGTTTTGTATCTGTAATAAAAGGTTGGTGATTTTATCTAGGTAACACTGGTGTGCTTTTTATTGTTACTAGTCTATCCATTATTTTCTGGAGTTCACTTGCCAAGGACTTTTGACTAATGGAAAGAGTTTGCAGATATAAGACAGTTGTCCAAATATAAGAAATGCAAATGCTTGAAGTCTGCAATAAACAATTACTGAAGCCAGACACTTTGCAAATACTTTTGAAGCAGTAGACAGCCCAATAAAATAAGACAGAGAAATAGCATTGTAAGCCAGATACAGAAACTTAAGAAACATCCAAAATGTTTCCAATTAGGAAAAGGATGGTAGGCATCTTTTAAGTCTAGCTTTACCACAAAAGCTAGTACAGTGACAAGAGGCAACAAGGTCTGAGGGGATAGTATTATGAACTCTAGGACATTAACAAAAAGGCAGAGAAAGGAGAGGTCTGCCACAGGGCCCCAGGTCCCTTTTTTCATGGTCACTGTAAAAATCCTTAAATAAAACCAATTTAGCATGCAGCCACTAGTTCTATGACTCACTGAGATGACACTTGTTCCAGAACTGGAGGAAAAAGGATTATTTGGTTTACCAGGCAAGGCAGAATACCTTGAAGTGGAGGGAGGGGCTCCCACTGCAAAATGTATTCCTGATGAAACAATCTGGTGACAGAAAGGAAGGTGCAGACGGTCACCAATGAGAGGAAGAGATCAGAGTGTGTATGTGGTGGTGGTGGGGGGGATGAAGAAGCTGTTCTTGATTAAGAGGCTTTCCATTTCTTTTTGGATCCTCCTTGCCACTGCTTTCCAACATCCTGATTGTTGGCACCTTGCTGCATGGACTGCTTTCTGAAAAATGGTGCAGAGGCAGAAGGACATTTTTTATTTGCTTTATAAAAGAAAAGATGAAAGATTTAAGTCATCACTTGAAAATGGCTCTTCCTTCTCATCAATTTCTTAAGTGTCTCAGCTGAAGAAGGGACAAAATAACCTCTTTTTCCAGGGGAGAATTTAAATTTTCAGTTTTCAAATCTTCAGGAAGATTTTGGTAATGTCACCAAGCAAATTTTCTCATGACTGACCCAGAAGCAACAGCCCTGTAGGATCAGCAGTGTCATACAAACAACTTAAGGCATGTTTGATTATAAGAGAATTGCATACAAAAAAGAGAAAGAATTTTTTACCTCAGAAGAGAGAAGGTTAACAGTATGTTCTCAAATGTCAGAAGAAAAAACTTTAACACGAGAGCCTGGCAGTTTGAAATTCTGAATGCTTAAGTGGAAGAATAAATTTCTTCCCAAATCTGTCAAAAGTTTTCCCATCCTTGTCCGAGAGAATGGGGTCAGCATTAGTAATTTGTCCAAGAAAAGTAGTTCTAGATAGAGAAATCATTGCAGGGTGTGCCTTAGAGTTAGGAGACAAGTATTTGCAAGCCTGAGGTACCCTGTATAACCTATCAGCCATCCTAGGGGCAGAAGGCTGATGGTCAGGGTAAACTACAAGCCATCAGAAGGCACTCTTCTAAAGCAGATAAAATGAGGAACAGCTACGGATTGAGGAATATCCAATTACAACAAACTGCAAGACATCTGCTGGGCAATAGGAATGTAATTCTGATCCCACTAAAAAACTTTTAGTTATGTACTCACCATAACTTCAGATGTTTGGGATCCATCTTGCCTACATTCTGACTGATGGGTTTGGTTTGGTTCGGAGCCGATCCCTCGGCTACGACTCGGCACGCTTATGCCAAAGAGCGAAGTCTCTTACTGGCTGAGCTTACTATATCCCAGGATGCACCACTACCAGTCCCCCAGATCTAGTTTGTCCGCATACATGCACACACGCACGCACTGCTTATATAACATCGCCAGATGAAACAAGATAAAAACAGAAGAACTCAAACCGTTCAATCTCTTCTGATCTCCAAGGCAGGGGGAAGGAGGGTGGGTATTAGGAATGTAGCAGATGGATCCCAAACATCTGAAGTTATGGTGAGTACATAACTAAAAGATGTTATGTGATCCTATCACGCCTACATTCTGACTGATGGGACAGCGTCCCTAGCACCTGAATCCTGGGTGGCTCACTGGAAAACACTCCTGAGTACCGTGGAACCAAATGATGCTCGCCCTTTAGATGCCACATCCAATTTATAGTGGGAAATGAAAGTGTGCGGATTGGACCAAGTAGCAGCACAAATCTCAGAAATAGCGAGCTTGGAATGAAATGCAATAGAGGTAGCCATAGCTCTAGTAGAGTGAGCTTTGACAGATGTTGTAAGTTGCTTATTTGAAGAGGAATAAGCCTGAGTTATGCAATCTCTAATCCATTTGGCAATAGTAGCTTTAGTGATGGTTTTACCCAGTTTATTATCTGAAAAGGACACAAACAATTGGTCTGTTTTTAATTTGTTGAGTCCTGTCTAGATAGAAGCGCATTGCCTGTGAACATCCAACTTATGCAAGGTGTATTCCGCTTTGTTTGAAAATTTTGGAAAGAAAACTGGTAGCTCTAGAGATTGTTGGAGACAGAGATTAGAACAAACTTTTGGAACAAAAGATGGATTAGGCCTAAGTGATACTCTATCCTTGTGAAAAATCAAGTACGGTGGTTTGATTGATAGGGCTTGAAGTTCTGAAACTCTTCTTGCAGAGGTAATTGCAATTAAGAAGGCAGTTTTCCAAGACAGATATTTCAACTCACATGTAGCAGCCGGTTCAAAGGGAGAAGATGTTAAGGCACGTACCAAATCAAGATCCCACGGAGGCGCAGGATGAAAAACTGGGGGTCTTAAAAGCACAGCACCTTTTATGAAAGTTTTACATAATCTGCTACTCATCAACGGTGGGTCTATGGATTCTGAAATTTGGAGATAGCTGCTAGTTGGACTTTAATAGTAGAGACTGAAGATCCTTGATTAAACAAGGATGTTAAAAATTTCAAGACCTCTGGTATCGGCGCCGTAATAGGGTCTAAGCCTCTGAGTTGAGCCCAGATAGCAAACCTCTTCCACTTACTGTGATACAATTTCTTAGTGGTGGGTTTGTGGGCTGAAGATAAAATGTGAATAACTTCCGGGTCCAATGTGTGATTTCTGACTAAAGTCGGAAGTGGAGGAGCCAAGCTGTTAATTTCAAAGTGTGAAGGGACTGGTGCTGTTGTCCCGACTGATGAACAAGAAGGTCCGGAGTTAGATCCAAAACCAAGGACCGTCCCGAGTATATTTCTGTAGGTAGGGGAACCATACCTGGCGAGGCCAGTACGGAGCAATTAGAATCATTGTGGACCCCAATTGGGAAGCTTTCTGGATGACTTTGGGAGGAGTGGAACCGGAGGAAAAGCATAAAGCAGTCCTGTTGGCCAAGGTTGGACTAGAGCATCCGTAGCTGCCTCCCCTGACGCGAGGTCAAGGAAAAGAACCTTTGCACTTCGTGTTTTGTGGTGTTGCAAACAGGTCGCAGCACGGAATCCCCATCTTTTGAAAATCTGAGCTGCTACTGTTTCTTCAGGGACCACCGTGAGGAGAGAGAATAGTCCTCCCCAGTCTGTCTGCCAATACATTCGATTTTCCTGGAATGTGCGTCGCTACCAGGAACCGCTTGGTAGCCACCACCCATTCCCACACCCTCATGGCCTCTCTGCAAAGGGGTAAGATCTGGTCCCTCCTTGTTTGTTTAGATACCAGACCACCGACATGTTGTCTGTGTGGATAGCGATAATGCCTTGAGGGAGAAACTTGTGGAGGCTTGTAGGGACAGAAGTACAGCCCTCATTTCCAACACATTGATATGGAGAAATGTTTCGCTTGGAAGCCAAGAACCCTGAACTGACCTGCCCAGACAATGCCCCCCACCCCGCCTGGGAGGCATCCGTTGTCAAGGTGGCCACCGGAGGGTATAACAAAAGGTCTTCCTGATTCAGATTGGATGACAGAAGCCACCAGCGGAGGTCCCGTTTGCACGCTTTCTGTAATCAGTATGTGATGATTGAGGGAGATCCTGAAAAGACCATTGTGTCGATAACAGCCACTGAAGAATCCTCATGTGCAATCTTGCCAGAGGAACTAGGAGAACCGTGGCAGACACTGAACCTAAAAGTTGCAGGACCATCCTGGCTGGGGCTTTGGATCTTAGAAGCAGGGCTCAGGCTTGACCTTGTAATGTTTGTATCCTTTCGCAGGGAAGGAAGATTCGCATTAATTTTGAGTCTATCTCTGCTCCTATGAATCTTATGCGCTGAGAAGGCAGCAAGACAGACTTTGACCAGTTGAATGTAATTCCCAGGGAAGCACCCAGGGAGATGGTGGCTTGTAGGTTTTCTAGTAGTAGATGCCTGGTGGTGGCAGTCAGGAGCCAGTCGTCCAGATAGGGAAACACTTGGAATCCGGGACTCCTCAGGTGAGCAGTCACTACTGCCAAACACTTGGTGAACACCCTGGGGGCTGTGGTGAGACCAAAGGGCAGTGCACAAAATTGGAAATGACTGTCTCAGGCTGAAGCGCAGATACCTCCTGGACGCCTGATGTATCGGTATGTGATAATAGGCGTCCTTGAGATCTATGGAGCACATCCAAACATCTTTCTCCAATAATGGGAGAATGGATTGTAAAGTGACCATTCGGAATTTGGACTTCATGACAGACTGGTTTAGTTTGCTGAGATCCAAAATGGGTCTCAGGTCCCCTGTCTTTTTCGGCACTAAAAGAACCTTGAGTAATTTCGGATCCGATCTGGTCTGTGGGGACCGGTTGGATGACTCCTTTCTAGCAGCTTTGAAGCTTCTACGGCTGCAATTTCCCTTTGACTGGGTGGTGGGTCCGGGATTTTTTTGGACGGAGGGGGTGAGTGTGTGAAGGGAATGGTGTAACCTCCGGCAATAATCCGAAGCACCCATCTGTCCTGAGTAATAGACTCCCAGGCTTTTAGGTGCTTGGCAACGGCACCCGACTGGCTCGAGCAGCACAGCCGGGCAATCCCTCATGAAGTGTGGGAGGCTGAAGAGCCACGAAAGGACTTGCGGTCTCCAGTGTTGCGGGGGCCTCTGCCGCGCTGGGACGGCGTCTCCCAGAAAAATTTCCCGTCCTCTGCCTCTGGAAGGGAATCTTCCTGCTGTTGGGGAAAGAATTTCTGTGATTTTGGAACCACATTTTCCCTCCTCTTTAGCCTTGGGATAAGGCCAAAAGGGAGTGGAATAACGTGCTCCCACGGCAGATAAAGTCTTTCCCTCCTGCTCACAGCGGTAAGAGTGTCTTTACCTTGGGTCCAAACAAAGAGGACCCATCAAAGGGAGCGTCGGCAAAGGAAGACTTGAAAGCCTCCTTGAGAAATGACACAAGCGGAGCCAGGCTTGTCTCCGTAGAGCCACGCCTGTGCCTGCCGCTCTGCCCGCCTTGCCGCATATGAAATGAGCCTCATGGAAGAGTTAGAAATCGAGTTAAGGATAGCCAACTGAGAGCTAACCCGACTGGGCTAGCTGCTCAAGTAGGTTACGTGAGAGGGACTCTGACTGCTCCTTCACCAGATCCCTCTGTAGTCTGGTGAAATGTGCCAAATAATTCAGGGACCTCAGAGTAAAGGCCGCTGAAGTCAGGAGTGCGCTTCCCGCATCGGTCCATGCTCCTAGACTCCTTATTAGGAGGATGGGCGGACGTTAAGCCTCTGCCACGTCCTGCTGGGTAGCAGATGCCACCACCATGGCATCTACAGCCACGTCTTTAGTTAAGAACTCCTTCTCGGGTGGGGCAGACAAAAATTTGTTAGAGGCGAGAAGGCACTGGTTCCACAGTATCTGGATGTTCCCACGCCCGACAAACCAAATCCAGGAGCTCGTCTAAGGGCGGAGACACCCAGGAGGCGGAGGCTGAGCCCCGAAGGCCTTGAGAAACACCGACTCATCAGCGGAGGGTTTGGAATTCCAGCCGCCTCGTTTTAAGGATCTCTAGAATGTCTGCAAATGAGACATCATCCGAGGGCGACTTTGGGGACCCCTCCGCATCATCAAGATCAGTGTCGATGTAAGAGACTCGTCGGGAGTCCACGTGCTTCCTCTTGCGATCTCTTCCTTGGGGCTCCTCCGAGACAACTCCGAAGAACCCTCAGGAGGAGGGAACCCCGTGGGGGTAACCTCAGGCAGGGCTCCGCTGCCTAGAGACAGGGGAACTGCCAAAGACCCAGTCTCCATGCCCAGGAAGGTGCCGGTAAAGCCGTGAGAGATGGCGAAG
Source organism: Protopterus annectens (assembly GCF_019279795.1). NCBI lineage: Eukaryota > Metazoa > Chordata > Ceratodontiformes > Protopteridae > Protopterus > Protopterus annectens. The sequence goes on along the minus strand of NC_056725.1, from coordinate 762,352,181 downwards.
AAGACTTGGCCAAGGCACTCCTCGTAGCTCTGAAAGCCGGACCCCAGAATCCTGGGAGGGTCCGGTCCCAGAGCCATGATAGCAGACGGGCGTCCCACGGCGGCACCGAGAGGGAGGCTCGGAACCGACAGCATTGGTCCCAAACGCGTCACCCCGGGTCCAGCCGAAGAAGTCCGTGTGCTAAACTCGGACCCGAAGGCCGGGGTTGGAGTAAGGGTCGGAGCCGACCCCAGGATCTCTACTGGCTCCATCAGCACCTGCTCACGGAGCGAAGCGGTCGGAGGAGGAATGGCAATGGAGTGGGCTATCGGCTCCGAAGCCAATTGGGTCGGAGCCGAAACTAATTTTTGAAAGACTGGGGACTGGAACAGTCTTTGGAGCACCCTGTCTATGTCCGAATCTGACATCCTCTATGACCTGGAAGAGACCGAACGGGTCCGAGTAGGTCTCTCCAATGGCTGGACTAGGGGACCGGCTCCGAGGCGACTCGATAACTATCGGTGCCGAAGGAGTGTCCAAACCAGTCACACACAAAAAGTACGGTATAGCTGTTAAAACAGCTTTTTTGTTATAGAATTAGAAAATTCCTGACAGAAATAGTTAGTGAAAAACACTACTTAGCTCAGCCAGATCAAGAACACGTCTTTGCTAGTTAGCGGCAAACGAGATCTGGGGGACTGGTAGTGGTGCATCCTGGGATATAGTAAGCTCAGCCAATAAGAGACTTCGCTCTTTGGCATAAGCGTGCCGAGTCGGAGCCGAGGGATCGGCTCCGAACCAAACCAAACCCGTCAGTCAGAATGTAGGCGAGATAGGATCACATAACATCTAATTTTAGACAAAAGTTTCAGAAAAAACAAAAGTCTTCTGGAGGAAAATATGAAGCAACACTTTTCTCGGAAACCAAATCCTCAGCTTGTGAAAAGAATCTTGAAGCACAACATTCTCCGGCTAATCTTTGCTCTTCTGACTGAAAATCAGAGATTGAAGGAGAAGGAACTCCTCCTTTTGTGAAGTAGTAAAGAAAAAAAAAACAGAAATCAATGCTCTATTAAAAACTTAGCAACTCTTCTCAGTTCACTAAAATTGAAAACCAGCGAAAGCCTAGCTTTTTACATTTTGTGCCCCCCCCCAAGGAAACACCTTGGAAAAGGACCGATTCAAAGGAGGCATCCTATCCCGGGGGCTCAAGCTCCCTTTCTCAGCTATGCAGTACACCTTCATCCATCCCTTCCCCAGAGATGAAGACGGCAACTCTACAGCTACAGAGGATACATCTATTCCCCAGTCCTTAGCAGCTGTAGAGGGACCAGGGAAAATGACGAGAGGTCCAAGGAACCAAATTCGACCACAACAAAAAGTTACCCATTGGCAGCTTAGGTAAAATTGAAGCTGGTCTGTTAACTAAAGACATCCTGACAACTTCCTTCTAAGTACAGCAAAAGGCAAGGGGAAAAAACAAGGAGACTGATAACTGGTCCACAGGTTCTTATGGAAAGGACTCCTCAAAGATGGTTACTGGAGCCCAGAGTTGGCAACTCAGTGACAGATAAAAAAATGGCTTTGAGGTAAAATATAACTTGACAATACCCAAAGCACAAAGGCAGGCCACTAAAAAATTCCATACAAGAATACAGAGTTCCAAAAACAGATTTAAAAACAATATTTTTCCACAAGAATTCACAGCAGTAAAATCCCTGGTACAGAATGACAGGAAACAAATTATGCTTTCATAGCATAAATAGCAAAAAAAAACCACTAATTTTTCTCAGAAAAATTTCCCTAGAAGGGGCCATCTCTGACCAGCTTCGAAGAATTGCTAGCCAACCATCAGTTCCACAAAGCTCACAGTATGGCAGTTTGGTGGCAAGAAAGCTCAAACTTCTGACTACTGTGTGCCATTTATATGGAGCTCAGCTTCAGTTTCTGGCAGTTAGACTGCTGGCTGGATATAAACCAAATAGTTTAGGCCACCAACATTATTCCATAGACTACAGTAGGTATATAAATCAGTGGTCCTCATATTCCTTCATTTTTCTTGAATGACCAGTTTAAAAACCACTGAAGCACCAAGTAGCATGAAGGGGGGCAGTGTTCTAATGCTGAACATGAATGTCTGCAAATTGTAAGGGGAAGCTAGGGTAAATCCAGATAGGATTTTCAAGAGAAAAGATAAACGCCCACATAAGTGTTTGCTGGTTTTCCCAGTAATAACAAATGTCTATGAGAGGTGAAAACTTTGAATACTTTTTTCAAGCAAGTCAATGTTTAAGCCAAGATTTATATGAATGTGTAATATTAGAAGTTCTCAACTTTACAGTATGCAATTCACCACTGCAATCAATTTTGCCACACTATTAAATTCAACACAAAAAGGGGTAACTTTACTTTTCCAATTTTTAGTATTTACTTTAACTGGCTATAGCAAGAATAGACCAAAGAGGCAGCACTTGGGTCTTTGGAGTTCTCAGAACTGTAGCGTTTAATAAAAGTAAAGATTTAGAAATATTACATCTATATGACCATACAGCTTGAATGAAGTTAATTTCTTTCCAAAAAGGGGAGAGGGAGTTCACATTCAAATACCATTCAAAAACCAAAAAAATATCTCTTGTTTTCCCGCCTTACTGAGCTAGAGTAGTCCAGTTTCAGAGCTTGCTGATCCCTGGACTTTGTTTGCAGTTCCTGTTACTAATTCCTTGCCAAATTTGGAGGTAGGAAGTTCCCTTGCTTACCAGTGGGAGTGGGAAGCATTGAGCTGCCTGTTGGTCCAGTTTTGTGAGGTTTCAGCCAGTAACTTGTAGTCTATTGGTCGTTTTGGGCCATTTCCTAGCTTCTTTCAGCCCCCTGATATAAAACACGCTAAACGCACGTTTGATTGCGTGAGTTACCATTGTTGCACACTAAGGCAGCGCCGGTTAAGCAGGTTTAAACTATTCTGGCTACCAAGTCCACTCTTCAAATTTTCCCTTAAAACTACCTTCCTCAAACTATACTACTGATCTAATCAGTATCCTATAACTAAAAGATCATCTCTACCTGACTCGAGTAGACCATTCTTCATCTGTTAAACCTAGCACTTGCTCCTACAGTACTTATCACCTTGATACAGCACTCTTGTTATAGATAGTACCCCAAAAAGGCAAACCCCATTTCTGGGTCACCCACATCCCCGAATCTCTTTTAAAGTTTTTGTCTATTCCTTCTAGCATGTCGAGGGATCAGTTGCTAGTGTCCTCTCCTGCTCAGCTGGTGAACCTGGGAATATTGAGGCAATGTTACAATTGCCTCATGTACACAGACAACCCTCTCCTCCTCCTCCCACAAAACACAAATACATGCGAGAGATGCAACTATACGGCCAAACTGGAGGCTGTGCTCTCTCAACATAGGACTGGCAAGACCAGACAGGAGGAGAAGGTTACCACACACACTATAGACCCAGTCTCACATAGTACCATCACAACCTCAAATCATACACAAACACACAAAGACATACTCGGAGGCTCTGATCAAAAATCTACCAAAACAGCAGAGGCCACCAAAGCAGACACCCAAACAACTACCACCTCAGAACACAACACCTGAAACACATAGACCTCACAGTCAGAGTGTCAAACAGTCACAGCCCTTAAGGCCAAACACAATGCCAGACACACTAGTCATTGGTGACTCATAGTCAGACACACTGACGTCCCGCTCACCAGACTGAGTAAGGAGAGGGTTACAGTAAGCTGCCTGTCGGGCTCTAGAATCCGCCACATAATGCAAGCACTCAGGTCTCTCAACAGCAGGTACAAATACGACTCAGTCATTGTCCACGCTGGTGTAAATGACCTGAGACGTACCTCCTTGGACTACATGAAAAGAGACATTGAGGAGCTCTCTGATTATGTAGCCCAGGCAGGTATGACCCTGACCTTGAGCAGTATCCTACCTTCACCAAGAATGATGCCACAATACAGAGATAAGATGATCAGCTTTAACAATTGACAAACTCTGGTGTCATTCAAAGGGGATCCAATGTCAGTCTGCCTGGGATGACATGCTGGACAAGCCAGCCAGCCATGAGGCGGCTTGCACCTGTCACCCTGGGATTCGGATATTGGCAAAGGCTCTTGCCACCCCATAGTGCCTTTTAGGCAAGGCTCAAATTCTAAACCT